>NC_053398.1:146597781-146897781 GCF_905171765.1 Bufo bufo | reverse complement strand
ATGTACACAGTGACTGCACCAGCAGAATAGTGAGTGCAGCTCTGGAGTATAATACAGGATGTAACTCAGGATCAGTATAGGATAAGTAATGTATGTACACAGTGACTGCACCAGCAGAATAGTGAGTGCAGCTCTGGAGTATAATACAGGATGTAACTCAGGATCAGTACAGGATCAGTAATGTATGTACACAGTGACTGCACCAGCAGAATAGTGAGTGCAGCTCTGGAGTATAATACAGGATGTAATTCAGGATCAGTACAGGATAAGTAATTTATGTACACAGTGACTGCACCAGCAGAATAGTGAGTGCAGCTCTGGAGTATAATACAGGATGTAACTGAGGATCAGTACCGGATAAGTAATGTATGTACACAGTGACTGCACCAGCAGAATAATGAGTGCAGATCTGGAGTATAATACAGGATGTAACTCAGGATCAGTACAGGATAAGTAATGTATGTACACAGTGACTGCACCAGCAGAATAGTGAGTGCAGCTCTGGAGTATAATACAGGATGTGACTCAGGATCAGTACAGGATAAGTAATGTATGTACACAGTGACTGCACCAGCAGAATAGTGAGTGCAGCTCTGGGGTATAATACAGGATGTATCTCAGGGTCAGTACAGGATAAGTAATGTATGTACACAGTGACTACACCAACAGAATAGTGAGTGCAGCTCTGGAGTATAATACAGGATGTAACTCAGGATCAGTACAGGATAAGTACTGTATGTACACAGTGACTGCACCAGCAGAATAGTGAGTGCAGCTCTGGAGTATAATACAGGATGTAACTCAGGATCAGTACAGGATAAGTAATGTATGTACACAGTGACTGCACCAGCAGAATAGTGAGTGCAGCTCTGGAGTATAATACAGGATGTAGTCCAGGGTCAGTATGTGATTCTGTCACTCTTCTGGTGTGGGGGGTACTGTCATTAGTGCACTCTCTGATGTCTGAAATGTCTTATCTTTTCTTGTGGAATTTCTCTTCTCTTCCCGTCCATCCTGATCCTCTCTTCCTCCACAATCCTCACTGGTGAAATCCTCTTAGTTTTAGGATCGGATGACGTCTATTGTCCCCGCTGAGTGTTCGGATAAGCAGCTCAGTCACCTGGTGGAGCTATGGACAGGACAATAGTCCACAGACAGGTCACTTCACATGTTAAAGCCGTCACTGACTAATAGAAGGTGTCAGTCACAGGACACTAAGGGTAATCACCCTCATCATCGACTGATGAATATCCTCCCCTCCCCCTATAACATGGTTATAAGGGAAAATAATAGCATTCTTTAACCACTACAGGACCGCCGTACGCAGGATTGCGTCCTGGCGGCGGCCCTGTAATTCCTCCTGGAAGCGCCGGCGCGTCCTCTCGCAAGAGGCGAGTTTTCCTGTGAACGCGCGCACACAGGCGCACGCGTTCACAGGAACCAAAGGTTAACGAGTGGATCTGCAGCCTGCCAGCGGCGATCGTTCGCTGGCAGGCTGTAGATGCGATTTTTTTTAACCCCTGAAGGGTATATTAGACGCTGTTTTGATAACAGCGTCTAATATACCTGCTACCTGGCCCTCTGGTGGTCCCTTTTGCTTGGATCGACCACCAGAGGACACAGGCAGCTCTGTAAAGTAGCACCAAACAACACCACACTACACCCCCCCCCCCCCGTCACTTATTAACCCCTTATTAACCCCTGATCACCCCATATAGACTCCCTGATCACCCCCTGTCATTGATCAACCCCCTGTAAGGCTCCATTCAGACGTCCGTATGTGTTTTGCGGATCCGCAAAACACGGACACCGCGGATCTGAAAAACACGGACACCACGGATCCGCGAAACATGGACACCGGCAATGTACTTTCTGCATTTTGCGGATCCGCACATTGCCAGAACTATATAGAAAATTCCTTTTCTTGTCCGCAATTGCAGACAAGAATAGGACATGTTCTATAGGCTCTACAAAAAACGCAGTGTTCGCCCGATCAGGCCTGATCTTGTGCGCACACTTGCGTTCAGTCCGCCCCACCGCAGTGACAGAATATATTTTTTTCTGATCACTGCAAAAACACCATAAAATCGTAGTGGCGCTATAAAAAGATAACTTTTGAGGGGCATGGCGAGTTCATAGAAGATTTTTTTTTTTGGGGTTTTTTTGTTTTTTTCTTACAAAGTCTCATATTCCACTAACTTGTGACAAAAAATAAAATCTCACATGAACTCACCATACCCCTCACGGAATCCAAATGCGTAAAATTTTTTAGACATTTATATTCCAGACTTCTTCTCACGCTTTAGGGCCCCTAAAATACCAGGGCAGTATAAATACCCCACATGTGACCCCATTTTGGAAAGAAGACACCCCAAGGTATTCGCTGAGGGGCATATTGAGTCCGTGGGAGATTTTATTTTTTGTCAGAAGTTAGCGGAAAGGGAGACTTTGTGAGAAAAAACAAAAAAAAATCAATTTCCGCTAACTTGTGCCAAAAAAATAAATCTTCTATGAACTCGCCATGCCCCTCATGGAATACATTGGGGTGTCTGCTTTCCAAAATGGGGTCACATGTGGGGTATTTATACTGCCCTGACATTTTAGGGGCCCTAAAGCGTGAGAAGAAGTCTGGGATCCAAATGTCTAAAAATGCCCTCATAAAAAGGAATGTGGGCCCCTTTGTGCATCTAGGCTGCAAAAAAGTGTCACACATCTGGTATCGCCGTACTCAGGAGAAGTTGGGCAATGTGTTTTGGGGTGTCATTTTATATATACCCATGCTGGGTGAGATAAATATCTCTGTCAAATGACAACTTTGCATAAAAAAAAGGGAAAAGTTGTCTTTTAGAGAGATATTTCTCTCACCCAGCATGGATATATGTAAAAAGACACCCTAAAACACATTGCCCAACTTCTCCTGAGTACGGAGATACCACATGTGTGACACTTTTTTGCAGCCTAGGTGGGCAAAGGGGCCCACATTCCAAAGAGCACCTTTAGGATTTCAGAGGGCATTTTTTACACATTTTGATTTCAAACTACATCTCACACATTTGGGCCCCTAGAATGCCAGGGCAGTATAACTACCCCACAAGTGACCCCATTTTGGAAAGAAGACACCCCAAGGTATTTCGTGATGGGCATAGTGAGTTCATGGAAGTTTTTATTTTTTGTCACAAGTTAGTGGAATATGAGACTTTGTAAGAAAAAAAATCAAAAAAAAAATCATCATTTTCCGCTAACTTGTGACAAAAAATAAAAAGTTCTATGAACTCACTATGCCCATCAGCGAATACCTTAGGGTGTCTACTTTCCGAAATGGGGTCATTTGTGGGGTGTTTCTACTGTCTGGCCATTGTAGAACCTCAGGAAACATGACAGGTGCTCAGAAAGTTAGAGCTGCTTCAAAAAGCAGAAATTCACATTTTTGTACCATAGTTTGTAAACGCTATAACTTTTACCCAAACCAATAAATATACACTTATTGCATTTTTTTATCAAAGACATGTAGAATAATAAATTTAGAGAAAAATTTATATAGAAATGTATTTTTTTTTTGAAAAATTTTACAACTGAAAGTGAAAAATGACATTTTTTTGCAAAAATTTCGGTAAATTTCGATTAATAACAAAAAAAGGAAAAATGTCAGCAGCAATGAAATACCACCAAATGAAAACTCTATTAGTGAGAAGAAAAGGAGGTAAAATTCATTTGGGTGGTAAGTTGTATGACCGCGCAATAAACCGTGAAAGTAGTGTAGTGCAGAAGTGTAAAAAGTGGTCTGGTCATTAAGGGTGTTTAAGCTAGGGGGGCTGAGGTGGTTAATACAGAATGCTTAGTAGAAGGTCAATTGAGGGTTAAAAAATATACAAAAATTAACTCACCTTCTCCTCTTGATCGCGTAGTTGCCGATCTCTTCTTACTTTTTTAATCATGAGCTGCCGGCTAAAGGACCTGTGGTGACGTCACATCACATGGTCCAATCACATGGTCCATCACCACAGTGATGGACCATGTGATTGGACCATGTGCCGAGCTCAGCGACGTCACCACAGCTCCTTTGACAGGTCCTGAAGAAAGAACAGGAGACCGGCAGCTACGCGATCAATTTGAGGAGGTGAGTTAATTTTTTTATTTATTTTTTAACCCTGAATTGACCTTGTACTATGCATTCTGTATTAAAGAATGCTATTATTTTCCCTTATAACCATGTTATAAGGGAAAATAAATACAGTGAATTCTTGCGATTTTCACTCAGCCCCATTCACTTCTATGGGGCCTGCGTTGCGTGAAAAACGCACAATATAGAGCATGCTGCATATTTCACGCAACGCATAAGTGATGCGTGAAAATCACCGCTCATGTGCACAGCCCCATAGAAATAAATGGGTCCGGATTCAGTGCGGATTCAGCGCGGAAATCTCGCCCATGTGAACTCAGCCTAAATTGTCAATAGCAGTGTTCACTGTGTCTGTAGAAGGGGAAGGACATTAAATTGCGCCTCTGTCTTTAAATTACAAAAAAGCACTTGCAATTTTGCTCTTACTGTTCCATAATTTGTGTGACTGTGTACCAAACCTGTGACTTTTCGCGTAGGAGTATTGTTTTCATTAGGCCTCATAATAAAATATCTGGAATACAGAAGAGTTCAAAAGGAAAGACCCAGGACTTGTCCTCCCAGAGACATAATGTGAGTAGTAGTAGTAGTAGTAGTAGTAGTAGTAGTAGTATCATCAGTAGTAGTAGTAGTAGTAGTAGTAGTAGTAGTAGTAGTAGTAGTAGTATCATCAGTAGTAGTAGTAGTAGTAGTAGTATCAGTAGTAGTATCAGTAGTAGTAGTAGTATCAGTAGTAGTATCAGTAGTAGTAGTAGTATCAGTAGTATCCCCCTGCTGGCTTTGGAAAGGGTCAGCATTATCATTGAGGAGTAAGAGGCTGAGATGGTGGATTGATGGCTCACTCCTTCTCTCATTCACAGGTGACTTCAGAGTCCGACACCGCGCCACGGAGCCTGCGGTCACAGCGTTCTCCTTGCAGCCCCAGAGAAGGCTTTCAGTGGAGTCCTCTCAGTCCTAGAGGGGCACTTTGGCAAGAAAACCCCACCACGCCCTACGGCACATAGTCATGAGAGTCTCCCTGCCGCCTTGGGTGAGAGCAGTCAGCGTTTATACTGCCACGAGGAGGTTTAGGGGAGGCGGGGGTCCCCATGCATAGCTGTCCATCGTCGTGGGGCCAGGAAACATCTATACACGCCCAGCATCCCGCTGATGTGCCGGCTTAAAGGGGTTATCCAACAGTAAAGCCTCATTCGCACATCAGTGTTCGGTCAGTGATTGTGAGCCAAAACCAGGAGCGGAGCCTCCGCAGACGTAAGGCGAAAGGGAAAGATCCGCTCCTGTTCTGGGTTTAGAGCCGCTCCTGAAATCACTGACCGAGGCATGAAAGAGGGGCCGAGACCTGCTGGACCCTGATCCCCACCGCTGGATCTGGCCCATTGGGCTCCCAGGCTGGAAGTTCTCCTCCCACATCTGCTGCTCCCTGCAAAAATTCATAAAAAAAATTGGGAAAAGAAGCAACATCTTTACCTAAATTCGGATCCTAGACGACTGGAGAGAGAGATGGGACACATTTCAGGGCAATTGGAGCATTTTTAGTTTGGGTATAATTGAGTCAATTCGGATCCAAATCAAACTTTTTGAAAAATTCAGCGAACCTGAAACAAACTGAATCTCAAATGTTTTTTTCATCTCTTGCCTGAGCTTTATGGTGCATGAACAGAATGCCAGAACTACAGTAAAGACTGGTACAAAGCAATAGGAAAGAGGGGATGGGGGTGTGATTGCACCACACTGATGACCTGGATTTCACTTTGAAAAATAAGGTGATGAGAGACAGTGGGGGGGGGGGGGGGGGTTAGAGCTGTAGGTTTGGGGGGTCAGTGCTGTAGGTTTGGGGGGTCAGTACTGTAAGTTTGGGGGGGTTAGAGCTGTAGGTTTGGGGTAGTTAGAGCTGTAGGTTTGGGGGTTCAGTACTGTAGGTTTGGGGGGTCAGGGCTGTAGGTTTGGGGGCTCAGAGCTGTAGGTTTGGGGGGTCAGGGCTGTAGTTTTGGGGGCACAGAGCTGTATATTTGGGGGGTCAGTGCTGTAGATTTGGGGGGGTCATTGCCATAGGTTTGGGGGGTCAGTGCTGTAGGTTTGGGGGGTAAGTACTGTAGGTTTGGGAGGGGGTCAGTGTTTTAGGTTTGGGGGGTCAGAGCTGTGGGGTTGGGGGGTCAGTGCTGTAGCTTTGGGGGGTCATAGCTGTAGGTTTGGGGGGTCAGAGCTGTAGGTTTGGGGGGTCAGTTCTGTAGGTTTGGGGGGTCATAGCTGTAGGTTTGGGGGTCAGTGCTGTAAGTTTGGGGGGTTCAGTGCTGTAGGTTTGGGGGTCAGTGCTGTAGATTTGGGGGGGTCATTGCCATAGGTTTGGGGGGGTCATAGCTGTAGGTTTGGGGGGTCAGAGCTGTAGGTTTGGGGGGTCAGAGCTGTAGGTTTGGGGGGGTCAGTGCTGTAGGTTTGGGGGGTCATAGCTGTAGGTTTGGGGGGTCAGTGCTGTAAGTTTGGGGGGTCAGTGCTGTAGGTTTGGGGGTCAGTGCTGTAGGTTTGGGGGGTCAGTGCTGTAGGTTTGGGGGGGTCAGTGCTGTAGGTTTGGGGGGTCAGTGCTGTAAGTTTGGGGGGCAGTGCTGTAGGTTTGGGGGGTCAGTGCTGTAGATTTGGGGGGGATCATTGCCATAGGTTTGGGGGGGGTCAGTGCTGTAGGTTTGGGGGGTCAGTGCTGTAGATTAGGGGGGTCATTGCCATAGGTTTGGGGGGTCAGTGCTGTAAGTTTGGGGGGGTCAGTGCTGTAGGTTTGGGGGGGTCAGTGCTGTAGGTTTGGGGGGTCAGTGCTGTAGATCTGGGGGGGTCATTGCCATAGGTTTGAGGGGTCAGTGCTGTAGATTTGGGGGGGGGGGGGTCATTGCCATAGGTTTGGGGGGGTCAGTGCTGTAGGTTTGGGGGGTCAGTGCTGTAGATTTGGGGGGGGGGCATTGCCATAGGTTTGGGGGTTCAGTGCTGTAGGTTTGGGGGGTCAGTGCTGTAGGTTTGGGGCGTCAGTGCTGTAGGTTTGGGCGGTCAGTGCTGTAGATTTGGGGGGGTCAGTGCTGTAGGTTTGGGGGGGGTCATTGCTAAAGGTTTGGGGGGGTCAGTTCTGTAGGTTTGGGGGGTCAGTGCTGTAGGGTTGGGGGGTCAGTGCTGTAGGTTTGGGGGGTCAGTGCTGTAGATTTGGGGGGGTCAGTGCTGTAGGTTTGGGGGGTCAGTGCTGTAAGTTTGGGGGTCAGTGCTGTAGGTTTGGGGGGTCAGTGCTGTAGATTTGGGGGGGGTCATTGCCATAGGTTTGGGGGGTCAGTGCTGTAAGTTTGGGGGGGTCAGTGCTGTAGGTTTGGGGGGGTCATTGCCATAGGTTTGAGGGGTCAGTGCTGTAGATTTTGGGGGGGTCATTGCCATAGGTTTGGGGGGGTCAGTGCTGTAGGTTTGAGGGGTCAGTGCTGTAAGTTTGGGGGGGTCAGTGCTGTAGGTTTGGGGGGTCAGTGCTGTAGGTTTGGGGGGTCAGTGCTGTAGATCTGGGGGAGGGTCATTGCCATAGGTTTGAGGGGTCAGTGCTGTAGATTTTGGAGGGGTCATTGCCATAGGTTTGGGGGGGTCAGTGCTGTAGGTTTGAGGGGTCAGTGCTGTAAGTTTGGGGGGGTCAGTGCTGTAGGTTTGGGGGGTCAGTGCTGTAGATTTGGGGGGGTCATTGCCATAGGTTTGGGGGGTCAGTGCTGTAGGTTTGGGGGGTCAGTGCTGTAGGTTTGGGGCGTCAGTGCTGTAGATTTGGGGGGGGGTCATTGCCAAAGGTTTGGGGGGGGTCAGTTCTGTAGGTTTGGGGGGTCAGTGCTGTAGGGTTGGGGGGTCAGTGCTGTAGGTTTGGGGGGTCAGTGCTGTAGGTTTGGGGGTCTCTGCTCTACATGTGGTAAGCTCTGGGGGTCCCTGTACACGACCAGTAGTTCCTGTATGGCCACACAGTGATGGCGGAGCTGCCAGCGCCGGGTGCAGGCCGTTGATTAGAACCACTTGTGCGCGGAGTCGATTTCACCGGAGACAATCCCTGTTCTGTTCTACAATAACCAGATCTGCCAACTCTGCAGCCCTGAGCGCCTGCAGCTGACATCAGCCCACTGTTAACTCTCTCCACGCCACAGAAAGGGTTAAAAATATCCCGATATTCATCCGCATTTGTCATTTTTTGTTTTGCTATTAAATGAAATAATGAGGATAAAATAACAAGTGAAGCGGAAATTCAGGTAAATCAGTTCAGAAGAAGCGAAGCCGACACCTTGTGATGTCCAGGCCCTGACTACCGGCTCATCACAACCACTGGATGTCAATGCACACAGCGCCACCTGGTGGACACTGCTGGTCACTGCACCTTAGCAGAACCAGAGAACTGACTACAATCACTTACGGAAAATCCAGGTAAGGCTACATGCACACAACCGTGCAGTTTAACGGAACGGGCGGCCCATTGTAGAAATGCCTATTCTTGTCCGCAACGGACAAGAATAGGACATGCTATATTTTTTATTTTGCGGGGCCTCGGAACGGAGCAACGGATGCGGACAGTACATGCATCTTTTGCGTCCCCATTGAAGTGAATGGGTCCGCACCCGAGCGGCCCCGAAAAACGGTCGTGTGCATGAGGCCTTAATAAAGATGTAACATCCACACCAGCGCTCCCAGCCCCGTGCGGGGTGGCCACTATATGGCAGTATTATTTAGACACAATGGGGTCATTTACAAAGACTGGCTTTTTAGACCGGTCCTTGTTTCTCCTTTTCGCTGGCTTTAATGGTGGAAGATGTACCTATGACGAGGTGCGCGTCTCCTCAAGGCCGTCCGGTCAGCCGTCTGCGCACCTAGAGTCATTTGTGGCCAAAATTTTCAAGTGTCAAATGCAGCAGAAAAGTGACAATATTTTGTCACACAGGTGTTCAAAAAGTCTGAAAAAAGGGGGTCGTGTGACATTTCTATGCCAAAAACTGACGTAAACATGTTTGTAAATGACACTAGGACACTATATGGCAGTATTATTTAGACACTACATGGTAGTAGTAATTGTATATTATGTGGTACCATTACTTAGACATTGCATAGTATTATTATTTAGACACTATATGTTATTATTTATATGCTGGTAGCATTATTAAAACAGTATAAGGTAGTATTATTTAGTCATTATATGGTAGAATAACTTAAATATTATATGACTGCATTATTAAGCCACTATATGGTAGTATTATTTAGATATTATGTGGTATAATTATTTAGACACTGTATGGTAGTATTATTAGGATTCTATATGGTAGTATTATTTACATATATTGTACAGTCGTGGCCAAAAGTTTTGAGAATTAGATAAATATTGGAAATTGGAAAAGTTGCTGTTTAAGTTTTTATAATAGCAATTTGCATCTACTCCAGAATGTTATGAAGAGTGATCAGATGAATTGCATAGTCCTTCTTTGCCATGAAAATTAACTTAATCCCCAAAAAAACCTTTCCACTGCATTTCATTGCTGTCATTAAAGGACCTGCTGAGATCATTTCAGTAATCGTCGTGTTAACTCAGGTGAGAATGTTGACGAGCACAAGGCTGGAGATCATTATGTCAGGCTGATTGGGTTAAAATGGCAGACTTGACCTGTTAAAAGGAGGGTGATGCTTGAAATCATTGTTCTTCCATTGTTAACCATGGTGACCTGCAAAGAAACGCGTGCAGCCATCATTGCGTTGCATAAAAATGGCTTCACAGGCAAGGATATTGTGGCTACTAAGATTGCACCTCAATCAACAATTTATAGGATCATCAAGAACTTCAAGGAAAGAGGTTCAATTCTTGTTAAGAAGGCTTCAGGGCGTCCAAGAAAGTCCAGCAAGCGCCAGGATCGTCTCCTAAAGAGGATTCCGCTGCGGGATCGGAGTGCCACCAGTGCAGAGCTTGCTCAGGAATGGCAGCAGGCAGGTGTGAGCGCATCTGCACGCACAGTGAGGAGAAGACTTCTGGAAGATGGCCTGGTGTCAAGAAGGGCAGCAAAGAAGCCACTTCTCTCAAAAAAAAACATCAGGGACAGATTGATCTTCTGCAGAAAGTCTGGTGAATGGACTGCTGAGGACTGGGGCAAAGTCATATTCTCCGATGAAGCCTCTTTCCGATTGTTTGGGGCATCTGGAAAAGGGCTTGTCCGGAGAAGAAAAGGTGAGCGCTACCATCAGTCCTGTGTCATGCCAACAGTAAAGCATCCTGAGACCATTCATGTGTGGGGTGGCTTCTCATCCAAGGGAGTAGGCTCACTCACAATTTTGCCCCAAAACACAGCCATGAATAAAGAATGGCACCAAAACCCCCTCCAACAGCAACTTCTTCCAACAATCCAACAACAGTTTGGTGAAGAACAATGCATTTTCCAGCACGATGGAGCACCGTGCCATAAGGCAAAAGTGATAACTAAGTGGCTCGGGGACCAAAACGTGGACATTTTGGGTCCATGGCCTGGAAACTCCCCAGATCTTAATCCCATTGAGAACTTGTGGTCAATCCTCAAGAGGCGGGTGGACAAACAAAAACCCAGTAATTCTGACAAACTCCAAGAAGTGATGATGAAAGAATGGGTTGTATCAGTCAGGAATTGGCCCAGAAGGTGATTGAGAGCATGTGCAGTCGGATTGCAGAGGTCCTGAAAAAGAAGGGCCAACACTGCAAATACTGACTCTTTCCATCAATGTCATGTAATTGTCGATAAAAGCCTTTGAAACGTATGAAGTGCGTGTAATTATATTTCACTACATCACAGAAACAACTGAAACAAAGATCTAAAAGCAGTTTAGCAGCAAACTTTGTGAAAACTAATATTTGTGTCATTCTCCAAACTTTGGGCCACGACTGTAGATTTATTTAGATACTGTACGGTAATAGTATTATTAGGACACTATATAGGAGTTCTATTGAGAAACTATATGGTAGTATTATTTAGATATTATGTGGTAGAATTATTTAGACTCTGTATGGTAGTATTATTAGGACTTTATATGGTAGTATTATTTACATATTATATTGTAGAGTTATTTAGATACTGTACGGTAATAGTATTATTAGGACACTATATAGGAGTTCTATTTAGATACTATATGGTAGTATTATTTAGATATTATGTGGTAGAATTATTTCGATACTATATGGTAGTATTATTAGGATTCTATATGGTAGAATTATTTAGACACTGTATGGTAGTATAATTGAAAGTGGTATTATTAGGATTCTATATGGTAGTATTATTTAGACACTGTATGGTAGTATTATTAGGACTTTATATGGTAGTATTATTTACATATGTTGTAGATTTATTTAGATACTGTACGGTAATAGTATTATTAGGACACTATATAGGAGTTATATTTAGATACTATATGGTAGTATTATTTAGATATTATGTGGTAGAATTATTTCGATACTATATGGTAGTATTATTAGGATTCTATATGGTAGAATTATTTAGACACTGTATGGTAGTATAATTGAAAGTGGTATTATTAGGATTCTATATGGTAGTATTATTTAGACACTGTATGGTAGTATTATTAGGACTTTATATGGTAGTATTATTTACATATGTTGTAGATTTATTTAGATACTGTACGGTAATAGTATTATTAGGACACTATATAGGCGTTCTATTGAGATACTATATGGTAGTATTATTTAGATATTATGTGGTAGAATTATTTAGACTCTGTATGGTAGTATTATTAGGACTTTATATGGTAATATTATTTACATATTATATTGTAGAGTTATTTAGATACTGTACGGTAATAGTATTATTAGGACACTATATAGGAGTTCTATTTAGATACTGTATGGTAGTATTATTTAGATATTATGTGGTAGTATTATTTAGACACTGTATGGTAGTATTATTAGGACTTTATATGGTAGTATTATTTACATATATTGTAGATTTATTTAGATACTCTACGGTAATAGTATTTTTAGGACACTATATAGGAGTTCGATTGAGATACTATATGGTAGTATTATTTAGATATTATGTGGTAGTATTATTTAGACACTGTATGGTAGTATTATTAGGATTCTATATGGTAGTATTATTTGGACTCCGTTTGGTAGTATTATTAGGACACTGCATGGTTGTATTATTTAGATATCTAAGGTGAGTGGGGCCCTTATTTGCTTGTTGCTCAAGGGCCCATTTTCTGGCATAGAGACCACGTGACCTGTCCGGCTGCGATTGTTGGCGTCGGCCGCGCTGTCGACCTCTGCACATTGTCTGCCGCCCACATCTGGCCACAAGTGATTTCTGTTTAGTATGAAGGAGGCACGTGGTGCCCGTCCCACGGCGAGCGCAGGATTGTGGTGGTCTGTCTGTGTTTGTTTGAAATTGGGCCCGAGAAGATGACTTGGAGCAAAGACTCCTTGGAATGCGAGCCACGGCCGACCCAGACGGCTCTGTCAGCAAGCTCAGGAAACTGCCTGACAAATACTGGGAAGGGGCCCAAGTCCTGCAACAACCTGCGCGGCCCTCAGGAGAGGCGGGGGCAGGATTCCTTCATTACACGTACAGTCAGTTGTGCTAATGAGCCTGGCCGGGGTCCAGGGAACAGATAGTAGTGCCTGCGCCCCGGAGCACAACCCCCAACGTGTGCAATCACTTCCAGATGTGGAGGGGCACGGACGTCATTCATAGGAATGAAAAGGAGGTTTACACTTCGTAATAATTAGAATCATTAAACATGGCTCGTTAGGTAGTGCGCAATCAGGAGGCGAGAGGCGGCGGCGATGAGACGCTGATCGCAAGAACCTGACAGCAGATACAAAGTATCACCAGGAGGATGATAAATAATAATAGAACTATCAGCCCTATCATCCGCAACTACTGGGACGTGGGGAAAACATTGTATCATTCTCTGTAGCCATGACAACAGATTTTGTTTCCTCTTAATCTGAGGCTGTCAGAGGATGCTGGGAGTTGTAGTTCCATAGCAATCCATTCTGACAATTCTCCATCCTCGGCCCTGAAGCCGCTGGTTTTTGGCTTCAGTATTAACGACCGCAGAAAATCCGTGTACAGGTGACCGGCACAGAAGAGACCCTGGAAAGGGCCTTATACTCCAGTCACATCCAGAGCTGAACTCATGTATCATACTGTGGTCACTCCCAAAGCTGCAATCATATCATGTCTTATACTCCAGTCACATCCAATGTTGCAGTCATATAATGTCATATACTCCAGTCACATCCAAAGCTTCAGTCATATAATTTCTTATACTCCAGTCACAACCAGAGTTGCAATTATATCATGTCTTCTACTCCAGTCATATCCAGAGCAGCAGTCATATAATTTCTTGTACTCCAGTCACATCCAGAGCTGCAGTCATATCGTGTTTTATACTCCAGTCATATCCAGAGGAGCAGTCATATCATTTCTTGCACTCCAGTCACATCCAGTGCTGTGGTCATATTGTGTCTTGTACTCCAGTTACATCCAGAGCTGCAGATTAGCTTTCCTTTCTTCACTTGTGTCAGGAAATAAAAGTTGCCCCAGTTTCGATAATCCACTTTTGATCCCGCACATCTCCCATAATGCATTTGTGACAGCAGCTCAGGATGCATCTAGAGTATAAGAGAGAAGGTAACAGCAGCATTGTGACTGCAGCTCTGGACGTGAATGGAGCATAAGACATGACATAATCAGAGAATAATGACTGCATATCTGGATATGACTGGAATATGAGACATGATGTTACCAGGAGAGTAGTGACAGCAGTACAGTGCCTGAAGCTCTGGATGTGACTGGAGTATAACCATCATAAGTGACAGCTGTACAGTGACTGCAGCTCTGGATGTGATTGGAGTATTAGATATGATGTGACAGCAGTACAGTGCCTGCAGCTCTGGATGTGACTGGAATATAAGACATGATGGGACAGCAGTACAGTGGCTGCAGCTCTGGATATGACTGGAGTATAAAACCTGATGTGACGGCAGTATACTGTTTGCAGCTCTGGATACGACTGGAGCATAAGACATGGTGTAACAACAGAACAGTGGATGCAGCTGTGGATGTGACTGGAGTATAAGACATGATGTAACAGCAGAACAGTGGCTGCAGCTCTGGATGTGACTAGAGAATAAGACATATGGTAACAGCCAGAACAGTTGCTGCAGCTCTGGATGGGACTAGTATAAGACATGATGTAACCGCAGAACAGTGGCTGCAGCTTTGGATGTGACTACAGTATAAGACATGATGTAACAGCCAGAACAGTGGCTGCAGCTCTGGATGTGACTGGAGTATAAGACATGATGTAACAGCAGAACAGTTGCTGCAGCTCTGGATGTGACTAGAGTATAAGACATATTGAAACAGCCAGAACAGTGGCTGCAGCTCTGGATGTGACTAGTATAAGACATGATGTAACAGCAGAACAGTGGCTGCAGCTTTGGATGTGACTACAGTATAAGACATGATGTAACAGCCAGAACAGTGGCTGCAGCTCTGGATGTGACTGGAGTATAAGACATGATGTAACAGTAGAACAGTGGCTGCAGCTCTGGATGTGACTGGAGTATAAGACATGATGTAACAGTAGAACAGTGGCTGCAGCTCTGGATGTGACTGGAGTATAAGACATGATGTAGCAGCCAGAACAGTGGCTGCAGCTCTGGATGTGACTGGAGTATAACCATCATAAGTGACAAGACACACTACATGCTTATTTGCAGTAGAAACATCTTGAGACCTCGCTGGTTTTGGTGCAGACAGGACAGTAACCAGAGTAAATCCGGCAGGTCTCTCAGCAGGTTTATGTGGGAATTATCCGCTCAGGTCGCTCATGCGGGATTTTCACTTCCTCGCTCATAATCCGGAGTGTAAGCCGCGCATTTGGTGAAGAATTTGCCGCCGATTTCTGTGAAATTGAAGGGAAATCTTGAAAATGATTTAATGTGAGATGTAAACAGACGCCTTTAGCGCCCGGCCGCCTCGCGATCCCCCGGGATGTCGGTAATTTTATAAGCCAAGGCTCGAAGTCCATTAAAATAACATCTGAAAGAAGGTTCCATTCATGAGTCTTACTGGGGAGCAATGACCCCCCGGTAATTAGCGGACCCGCGGTAATCAGCATTGCCCGCGATTCTCAGACATGGTGGACGATTTTGTCATTTCACTAATTTGACCTCGACCTTTATCAGAATCCTGAGAAGAAACTTAACCTGGAAACTAGCAAAATGTCAAGGGGGGGCACAAACTTACAGCTAGAAATCAGAATGTGTAATATAATCATATTATCAAACTGAACCCCCATCCCCAGCACTGGCGGTGAGGAACGGAGGGCGGCACGGCGGCGTCAAAGGACTGCTCTTCCATCTTTACTTTTCACATTGTTTCCATGTTAAATAACTGTAAATTATGTTTCATTTTATCCTCCAGAACATGAGGATGCAGGAGCCACAGCTCAATCAGTGCTGGAAGACACAAAGCTCCTCGTGGGCAGGGAGGGAGGCGGGGCCAGGGAGTGGTGGAGGAGCCATCCAGGAGCAGTAACTGAGGAAAGCACCAAGGAGGAGGAGATAAGGGACACCTAGGGAAGGGACAGGAGGAGATAAGGGACACCCAGAGATGGAAAAGGAGGAGATAAGGGACACCCAGAGATGGAACAGGAGGAGATAAGGGACACCCAGAGATGGAACAGGAGGAGATAAGGGACACCCAGAGATGGGACAGGTGGAGATAAGGGACACCCAGAGATGGAACAGGAGGAGATAAGGGACACCCAGAGATGGAACAGGAGGAGATAAGGGACACCCAGAGATGGAACAGGAGGAGATAAGGGACACCCAGATATGGAACAGGAGGAGATAAGGGACACCCAGAGATGGGACAGGAGGAGATAAGGGACACCCAGAGATGGGACAGGAGGAGATAAGGAACACCCAGAGATGGGACAGGAGGAGATAAGGGACACCCAGAGATGGAACAGGAGGAGATAAGGAACACCCAGAGAAGGAACAGGAGGAGATAAGGAACACCCAGAGATGGGACAGGAGGAGATAAGGAACACCCAGAGATGGGACAGGAGGAGATAAGGAACACCTAGAGATGGGACAGGAGGAGATAAGGAACACCCAGAGAAGGAACAGGAGGAGATAAGGAACACCCAGAGATGGCACAGGAGGAGATAAGGAACACCCAGAGATGGGACAGGAGGAGATAAGGAACACCTAGAGATGGAACAGCAGGAGATAAGGGACACCCAGAGATGGGACAGGAGGAGATAAGGAACACCCAGAGATGGGACAGAGGGAGATAAGGAACACCTAGAGATGGAACAGCAGGAGATAAGGGAGACCCAGAGATGGGACAGGAGGAGATAAGGGACACCCAGAGATGGGACAGGAGGAGATAAGGGACACCCAGAGATGGGACAGGAGGAGATAAGGGACACCCAGAGATGGAACAGGAGGAGATAAGGGACACCCAGAGATGGGACAGGAGGAGATAAGGGACACCCCGAGATGGGACAGGAGGAGATAAGGAACACCCAGAGATGGAACAGGAGGAGATAAGGGACACCCAGAGATGGAACAGGAGGAGATAAGGGACACCCAGAGATGGGACAGGAGGAGATAAGGAACACCCAGAGAAGGAACAGGAGGAGATAAGGAACACCCAGAGATGGGACAGGAGGAGATAAGGAACACCCAGAGATGGGACAGGAGGAGATAAGGAACACCCAGAGATGGGACAGGAGGAGATAAGGAACACCTAGAGATGGAACAGCAGGAGATAAAGGACACCTAGAGATGGGACAGGAGGAGATAAGGAACACCCAGAGAAGGAACAGGAGGAGATAAGGAACACCCAGAGAAGGAACAGGAGGAGGAGATGAGGAACAGCCTGGGAGAAGGACAGGTGGGGTAGATGAGGAACAGCCAATAAGGAGAAGATGAAGGGCAGCCAGGGAAGGGACAGGAGATGAGGAACTCTCAGGGAGTGGACAGGAGGAGGAGATCAGGAACAGTATGGGAGAAGTACAGGTGGAAGAGATGAGGAATGACAAGAGAGGGAATAGGAGGAGGAGAAGGGGAGCAGCAAGGGAAGAGGAGATTTAGGTCAACCAGCTAAAGGACAGGAGCAGAAGATGAAGGACAGGAGGAGGAAATGAGGGCAGCTGTAACGTCCCAGAGTGGCATTACCACTTCTGCACCCTGCTACTATCTCTAATGTGCTAATATCATCTGTGTATTTATTGCAGGTCCTTCACAATGTGCATTCCTATGTTTGAAACTGTTATGTTCAAGTGTAATTTACCTGGTTCACCAGTAGGTGGCAGCAAGCATGGCAGAAGTACAGTTACAGAGAATGGAACCCATCTTTCCATTCTAACTCTCTCTCTCTAAGGAGGGGAGGGGACTAGTTTCTAGGTGCAGGGTAGTACATCCCCAGCTAGGGGAAGGGTGTGCAGCAGGCGCATGTCCCTGCTGGACATGCCACAGCCAAGCAAAGCGAACCAGCTAGAGCACCTTCAGCTCTGCTGGATATAGAGGCCACAGCTTGGAGCCTCAGAGGCCAGGAAGAAAGTTCCCTTGTTTAAGCTGGAGTCAGATTACAAAGTGAAGTTGCAGCATCCTGCAGAAGCAGAGATTCTATTTAAACCTGTCAGCACAGCAGAGCCAGAGAGCGACAGATGTAGCAGAGAGGAGTTTGCATGCCACAGTTTTGTTCATGCTAAAGCCTGCTGGGAGCCAAGATAAAGTCTGTAAATCGTTTGGAGAAACGTTTATTGAAAGTAAAGCTGCTTTTCAACTTCATCACAAGGGCTGGACTCAATGTATTCTTCATCCCCAAGTTAACTTATCCCCTTTTTCTGCTGCGGAAGACAACGCCTGGGGTCCAGTGTATCCAGGTAGGAGCACCGTGACACGTGCACAACATAAATTTAAGGGACATTGTAGGCCACCCTATACCACTTGGCCATTCCTACACCTGGGTACCACCACCAACACCATTTCTTAAAGGGACTCTGTCCCGTTGTTGCTTCACTGCAACTGGCATCACAAATATTTCTTAAAGGGACCCTTTGACGCTGTCGGATGTTGCATAGCCAGGGTCAAGCAATAAGTTTATCCCCAGGGAACTGTCTTTAAACAGGGGTTCTCCATACTGGACATCAAGACCCCAGAATGAGGCGATGCTTGTCTCACATTTAAATACACCTGATAACCTGAAATTACCGCCAGTAGCCCCTGGCCCCGCGGTCCTGCGGCAGAGGCCTCTGTTCTGGATCGCGCCTTCTCAACAAAGTAATTGCCCGTAAAATATTAAACAAAAAAAATTCATTGACCATAAAATAGACCAAAAGTTAAAAATAGGATAAAGCGGTGGTGGAGCAGAGGTGGAGAGCGCGCTCCTGGCAGGACGGGGCCTCGCGCCTCGGAGGAGAACACTGACCCCTTTGAAAGGGCTGGATTTACACTGGCTCTGGGGCGCACCTCGTAAAGAGAGTGACGGGGCAGCGAGATTAGGGGACGCTTTGATGTTAATTTGGTTTCTTTGGAGAATTACACGGAGCGGTGGATTTGCTTGCATTTCTCTCTATTAATGGGGGTCCCCGCCAGCAATCAATGAGCAGCGCGTTTCAAGTCACGACCGAGGCTTTACAAGGTGAAATGTTGGGGCGCAGCCAGCGCGGCCGCGTTACAGTCTCAGATCCAGGCCCATGGAAAACTGTACTAAACAAACAGAACTTGGTGCTGCTGGCAGCGGCCTCACCTCCACTGGAGGCCATGGAAAGGGTCTCTTCATGGGGGGAGGTCTTCTAGCAGGTTCTAGATCCCCCCAATAATCCGAAATTACCTGGAATGTTTCCTATTTTTTTTTTTTATATTGACAATGGAATGTTTCCTATTTGCTAAATAATTTTATTTCATCTCCACATCCAGGTCAAAACAAAGAGAATGGAGGCCGCAGGGGTGGGGGAGGGGCTGTGACTGTAATAAAAGGGGTCAGACACAGAAAATAGGGAGCCAGAGATTATCTACAGGGGCATCTTATATAGACAGTAGTGGCACCTATAGCTCTGATTCCAGGCCCTGTGCCCAGTCTGTAGGGTAGGAGCACCTATAGCTCTGGTGCAGGGTCGTTCCCTCATCTGTAGGGCAGGGGCACCTATAGCTCTGGTGCAGGGCCGGTGCTTGGTCTGTAGGGTAGGGTCACCTATAGATCTGATACAGGGCCGAGTCCAGTCTGAAGGACAGGGTCACCTATAGCTCTGGTGCAGGGCTGGTGCCCGGTCTGTAGGGTAGGTCACCTATAGCTCTGGTGCAGGGGCGGTGCCCGGTCTGTAGGGCAGGGGCACCTATAGCTCTGGTGCAGGGCCGGTGCTTGGTCTGTAGGGCAGGGGCACATATAGATCTGGTGCAGGGCCGGTGCTTGGTCTGTAGGGTAGGGGCACCTATAGATCTGGTGCAGGGCCGGTGCCTGGTCTGTAGGGTAGGGGCACCTGTAGATCTGGTGCAGGGCCGGTGCTTGGTCTGTAGGGTAGGGGCACCTATAGCTCTGGTGAAGGGCCGGTGCCTGGTCTGTAGGGCAGGGGCACATATAGATCTGGTGCAGGGCCGGTGCTTGGTCTGTAGAGTAGGGGCACCTATAGATCTGGTGCAGAGCCGGTGCCTGGTCTGTAGGGCAGGGGCACCTATAGATCTGGTGCAGGGCCGGTGCTTGGTATGTAGGGTAGGGGCACCTATAGATCTGGTGCAGGGCCGGTGCCTGGTCTGTAGGGTAGGGGCACCTATAGATCTGGTGCAGGGCCGGTGCCTGGTCTGTATGGCAGGGGCACCTATAGATCTGGTGCAGGGTCTGTAGGGCAGGGGCACCTATAGATCTGGTGCAGGGTCGGTGCCTGGTCTATAGGGTAGGGGCACCCATAGATCTGGTGCAGGGCCGGTGCTTGGTCTGTAGGGTAGGGGCACCTATAGATCTGGTGCAGGGCCGGTGCTTGGTCTGTAGGGTAGGGGCACCTATAGATCTGGTGCAGGGCCGGTGCTTGGTCTGTAGGGTAGGGGCACCCATAGATCTGGTGCAGGGTCGGTGCCTGGTCTGTATGGCAGGGGCACCTATAGATCTGGTGCAGGGTCGGTGCCTGGTCTATAGGGTAGGGGCACCCATAGATCTGGTGCAGGGCCGGTGCTTGGTCTGTAGGGTAGGGGCACCCATAGATCTGGTGCAGGGTCGGTGCCTGGTCTGTATGGCAGGGGCACCTATAGATCTGGTGCAGGGCCGGTGCTTGGTCTGTAGGGTAGGGGCACCTATAGATCTGGTGCAGGGCCGGTGCTTGGTCTGTAGGGTAGGGGCACCTATAGATCTGGTGCAGGGCCGGTGCCTGGTCTGTATGGCAGGGGCACCTATAGATCTGGTGAAGAGCCTGTGCCCAGTCTGTAGGGCAGGGGCACCTATAGCTCTGGTGACTGAGGTGTTTGGTGTAAGACATTGATTTTGGCCGTTAGACGCTCATAAATCGCCTCATTTTCCGCTCGTTTAGCGGAGGACGTGATGTTTTTTTATTAGAGGTGTGAGATTTGGCGGCGGCTGCTCCGACCTGAAGTAATTAGTAATCCGGTCACTTCCAAAATAAACACGGCAAGACCACCATCTCCTCTCCATAGAGCGCAGCGACAATGACCAACGCATTAACCCCTCATGGGCTGAACGGAGAAGCTGTTATTAACCCTTCACACTCCCATGACCTAGCCCCAGGGTGTATGCTGTAAGTATTTACTCCCAGCCTGACCCTAGACAGCACAGTACATGGTGACAACCACAGAGGAGAGGGAGGGGGAGGAGGGGGATGCTGCAGCCCTCCACCTATCTGTGACACAGCATGCTGTGAGAGGGGAGGAGGCGCCCCACAGCTTTGATATCACTCCAACAAGACCATTCACACAAGTCATCCGGAGTCAGATAAAGCTGGGTGACAACTGACAACCTCTGCAGCAGTTGTAATGGTAGCCTGTTGTTTGTCACCCATATTAGATGCTCCTGGGTGAGCCCCCCTGTGATTTTGATGGGGGAGGGGGGGTGGACGCTTGTGTAATTAGCTTCAACCAGGCAGGAAAAAATCACAAAAAAGTCAATCGGGTGGTACGCAGCCCCGGAGCATTATGGGTCGGTGGCGGTAAGTGGTGCTAAGCTCCTTGGCTTATCGCTCTGTTTGACGCTCGGACGCTGGAGGAATTATATCCAGTAATGCATCGGGATCTCTGCAGCGATGACGGAAACAGCCCGGATCTTCAGAGGTAATGAGGCCGCTCGTCAGCGCTGTCACTCGCCTCATTTTCCAGGAATAAGGGACGCGGTCATACAGGTGTAAGAAATGCGAGGCACCTAATAGCCCAGAGCCGCCACAGAACCGGCGCCTCCTGTGTGCACCCTGCGGTACCGCCATATCTCATTATATTCTGAGCGACCTCATCTACAGCCGCAATATGATGTCATCACCCAGCTCTCCGCAGATCCTGAATGGCTAAAAATGCTCACAAACAGGAGAACATCCCTCGACGCAAGGAAGCAGCCAGAGGATCCAGGTTGATGCAGGTTATTAGTGATTTATTGAGCAGAATAAAACAACGCGTTTCGGGGAGTTATCTCCCCTTCATCAGGTAAAAACTGCATACTGCATAGAAGGGGTGATAACTCCCCGAAACGCGTTGTTTTATTCTGCTCAATAAATCACCAATAACCTGCATCAACCTGGATCCTCTGGCTGGTTCCTTGCGTCGAGGGATGTTCTCCTGTTTGCGAGCACTTCCGAATCTTCTTGGGGAATCAGGCATCCCCGTTAGGAGGACGGCATCCGTGGCTGCATACCACCATTCCTGGGATCAGTTTCTTCTAGAGTTGTGCCTAAGGTTTGCACCACCCCTCAAGGTGAGCCTCCTATTTTGGAGCACAATACTTTACAGAACGCTATCACCCTATGGTGCGCCTCTTTTCTTCTGTTTACTAACAGATGACGCCTGTACTACAGCCAGTGTAAATGTCAGTCTTCACTGATACTATGGAATTCTACTCATGGACCAGGAAGATCAGGATTAAAGTTACAGGTCCAGGTAGGGGAAGACTGCAGTGCATTTTGGGAGATGTGTGATGCTGTCCATGGGGCTTCCTGTATTGGATTCTTGCTCCAGTGTGTCCTCCCTCCAGCACTGGACATTACAGGGGTATCCGGGAATTATTCTCATACCAGACGTCCTGAAAGAAAAACAGCTTTCATCGGTTTTTGCTTCTATGTGTCTCCTTGTGCTGCTGTGAGAGGCTCTGGACAGAATCAGCCTCCTCCCCCCTCTGGCAGCTGACCATATATTTTGTTACTTCCTCTGTAGAAAGAGTCTTCTCATCTATGCTGTGATGTACTGCAGAAGATCTCCTCCTTCTGACAAACAGGAAGCTATTTCTATTGGCTGCCCTAGACAGAGAATGCCTGCAAAGACCTGGCTGTGGTGAGAGTGACTGAGCATGTGTCCTGTAGATGACTGAGCATGGGTGTCCTCCAGATTACTGAGCATATGTGTCCTGCAGAGGACTGAACATGTGTGTCCTCCAGATAACTGAGCATGTGTGCCCTCCAGATCAATTAGCATGTGTGGCCTCCAAATAACTGAGCCTGTGTGTCCTCCAGATGACTGAGCATGTGTGTCCACCAGATGACTGAGCAGACATATCTTCCATATGACTGAGAAAGTGTACACTGCAAATGACTGAGCATGTGTCTCCCCCCCCACCCCCCAGATGACAGAGCATGTGTTGCCTCCAGATGACTGAGCATGTGTGGTCTCCAGATGACTAAGTGTATATTGCAGATGACCGAGCACTTAGGAGGTGGATGTGCACTTGCTATACAGTAGAACACCAGATGGAGCCATACTATGTAAGCAACTGAACACCAGGTGGAGCCATACTATGTAAGTAACTGAATACCAGCTGAAGCCATACTATGTAACTAACTGAACACTAGGTGGCGCAATACAATGTTTATAAATGAACACCAGGTGAAGCCATACTAT
Source organism: Bufo bufo (assembly GCF_905171765.1). Classification (NCBI taxonomy): domain Eukaryota; kingdom Metazoa; phylum Chordata; class Amphibia; order Anura; family Bufonidae; genus Bufo; species Bufo bufo. Next base: position 146,874,592 of record NC_053398.1, on the reverse strand, counting down.
TTAAGTAAAAAAAACACCAGGTGGAGCAATACTATGTCAGTAACTGATCACCAGGTGGAGCCATACTATGTAAGTAAATAAACACCAGGTGGAGCCATAGTATGTAAGTAAATAAACACCAGGTGGAGCCATAGTATGTAAGTAAATAAATACCAGGTGGAGCCACACTATATAAGTAACTGAACACCAGGTGGAGACATACTATGTAAGTAGCTGAACACCAGGTGGAGCCATAGTATGTAAGTAACTGATCACCAGGGGGAGCCTTACTATGTCAGTAACTGAACACCAGGTGGTGCCATACTATGTAAGTAACTGAACACCAGGTGGTGCCATACTATGTAAGTAACTGAACACCAGGTGGAGCCATACTATGTAAGTAAATAAACACCAGGTGGAGCCATACTATGTAAGTAAATAAACACCAGGTGGAGCCATAGTATGTAAGTAAATAAACACCAGGTGGAGCCATAGTATGTAAGTAAATAAATACCAGGTGGAGCCATACTATGTAAGTAACTGAACACCAGGTGGAGCCATACTATATAAGTAACTGAACACCAGGTGGAGACATACTATGTAAGTAGATGAACACCAGGTGGAGCCATAGTATGTAAGTAACTGATCACCAGGGGGAGCCTTACTATGTCAGTAACTGAACACCAGGTGGTGCCATACTATGTAAGTAACTGAACACCAGGTGGTGCCATACTATGTAAGTAACTGAACACCAGGTGGAGCCATACTATGTAAGTAAATAAACACCAGGTGGAGCCATAGTATGTAAGTAAATAAACACCAGGTGGAGCCATAGTATGTAAGTAAATAAATACCAGGTGGAGCCATACTATGTAAGTAACTGAACACCAGGTGGAGCCATACTATATAAGTAACTGAACACCAGGTGGAGACATACTATGTAAGTAGCTGAACACCAGGTGGAGCCATAGTATGTAAGTAACTGATCACCAAGGGGAGCCTTACTATGTCAGTAACTAAACACCAGGTGGTGCCATACTATGTAAGTAACTGAACACCAGGTGGTGCCATACTATGTAAGTAACTGAACACCAGGTGGAGCCATACTATGTAAGTAACTGAGCACCAGGAGGAGCCATACTATGTAAGTAACTGAGCACCAGGAGGAGCCATACTATGTTAGTAACTGAAAACCAGGGGGAGCCATACAATGTAAGTAACTGAACACCAGGTGGAGCCATACTATGTAAGTAACTGAACACCAGGTGGAGCCATACTATGTAAGTAACTGAACACCAGGTGGAGCCATACTATGTAAGTAACAGAACACCACGTGGAACTATACTATGTAAGTAACTGAACATCAGGTGGAGCCATACTATGTAAGTAACTGAACACCAGGTGGTGCCATCACTAGGGGGAGCCATACTATGTAAGTAACTGAACACCAGGGGGAGCCATACTATGTCAGTAACTGATCACCAGGTGGAGCAATACTATGTAAGTAACTGAACACCAGGGGGAGCCATACTATGTAAGTAACTGATCACCAGGTGGAGCCACACTATGTAAGTAACTGAACACCAGGGGGAGCCATACTATGTCAGTAACTGAACATCAGGTGGAGCCATACTATGTAAGTAACTGAACACTAGGTGGAGCCATACTATGTAAGTAAATCAACACCCAGTGATGGCTAACCTCCGGCACTCCAGCTGTGGTGAAACTACAACTCCTAGCATGGTCCATTAATTTCTATAGAGTTCTGAGAACAGCCAAGCAAGTGTACATCTTGGGACTTGTAGTTTTACCTCAGCTGGAGTGTCAGAGGTTAGCTATCTCAGCTGTGGGTGGTGCCATACTGTGTAAGTAAATGAATACTAGGTGGAGCCATACTATGTAAGTAAATAAACATCAGGGGGCACCATACTGTGTAAGCAACGTGATCCAGCAGAGAGACCTTCCCAAAGAGACGCTTAGCTTTCTCTACCTACCTGGAAACCATCAACAAGCTGGGCTGCTGCTAGAGTTTTATTTTGATTCCAATGATGTCTTGTGTGAATATGCAGGAGCCAAACAGGCGATAACCATGTGTATGGCTCACACCTGTACTGGATGTTTATATGCAAATATGTCAAGCCAATCAGACCCTCGGCCCATTCACTCTTCGTCTGCCCATACACAATGTGGTCCCGGCAGTGGATCCAGATGTGGCTTACAACTATTTGCCGGGTTGCACCTGTGATTTTTGGTCGCTACTGGTACTTTTTTTCTTTCTGAAACCAACATGTATATGTGCTGCCTGGCAAGTAGAGGTGCGTCTCGGCAAGCACAGGTGCGGCCCAGCAAGTACATGTGTGGCCTGGCAAGTGCAAGCGTGGCCTGGCAAGTAGAGATGCGCCCCGGCAAGCAACAGTGTGGCCTGGCAAGTACAAGTGGAGCCCAGCAAGTTACCGGATGACATCATCTCCATACAAAGTACCCGCCTTGTAGAACACTGGCTACAAGTTATCTAGGGTGAGGAAAGGTTCTGTATCCAACGCTGCCACCTGCTGGAGAGACGAGGAATCACCTGCAGCAGAGTCCGCACAGAATCTGAATAGATAAAATATAGGAGAAAACTTATAATGGGCTCCATCATCCTGCCAAAAAAATAATGCTGCAAAATAATGCTGCATGATGTGAATAGAGTCTAATCCAGTTATCGCCAACCTGTGGCTCTCCAGCTGTTACAAAACTACATTTCCCATCATATCGTGATAGACACCGTCTGTCAGGGAAGGATGGGAGTTGTTCTGCATAGGAATGGAGACATCACAGCAACGGAAACATGCCGCCTGCTGACCAAGGCAGCTGCAATGGCCTCCACGGTGACTTATCCTTCTTCTCCAGGGCTCTCTGCAGTAGGTGGGTGGAGGTGCACCTACCTGCCCTCTCACCATGGTGCTATCTGATGCCCCCATTGCCCCTCTGTCTTTGTGTCTGAACTCCTGAAGAAAAGCAATCAGTGAGGGGAGATTCATTGTGTTCCGGAGGCAGAAGCCGCTGTGCACTGCTCACAGCTGAGGGTTTGTTACAATGTGTCACTCTGGACAATCTGTGAGGTAAACACAGCAGCAGCACAACTCTCTCCCCTGTCCTGATAGTTCGTTACAATGTATCAGTGAAGGTTATATGTATCTGTCTGTATCATCTCAAAGAAGATACAATTGTAACAAATCTTCAGCTTGTAATACTAGAGAGCTGAATTGTGGATGCAGCTCTTGTTGTGACTGGAGAATGTGGAGTCGCTGGGCGTCACATGTCAGGGCCGGGGTCGCTCGTTGCTGCCCCCCTGCTCTTGGGCGTCCCCCTCCTTTTTTTGGCAGCTCTGGAATTTTTGGTTGTTAGTTTTGGGCCCCTTCCAGGGCGTCAGAGGTGCAGCTTCCAAGTCACACAACGTATTGTGATCCCGGGATCGGAGGCTGCACCATAGGCCTGGGGGTGGGGGGGGATGACACTGGAGGGTGGTGGCCCATACAGGTGAACTGTGACCACCCCCCTTCCCCATGGGAGGTCTGACCATGTGCCACGTGTGGGGGGGCAAATCCAACATAAGGTCCACACAAGGTATGAGGGGCCCTGCTGCTCATGAAGGTGCTGGACCAGTCCAAGGAAGGGGCCCCAGTCTGGTTTTCAGCATGGGGCCCCCTCTGGTACGCCTTTACGTTCCCTGCTATTTTCAGGATCTCCTTCTCCTTGACATGAGAAGCTGAAAGCCTGACCTGATACTTCTCACAGGGGAGGGTTCGCTACAGTGTTTCCAGTCTGAACAGCGCGGACTGCAGGCTGCAAACTCCCCGCGTTCCGTCACGTCTGCCGCTGTAGATGCATTTACCATGACGGGAATCGATGGTCATGGCGTAAATTGCTGGGTCAAAGATTCGGGTTGCTGAGCGATAAACAAGATGAAACGTAAGACGATTATCACCGCAGACGCCGCCATCACGAACAGCTCCATAGTTACCTGCATCCATTACCTGTCATGGCGGCTCCATAGTTACCCGTGTCCGTTACCTGTCATGGCGGCTCCATAGTTACCCGTGTCCGTTACCTGTCATGGCGGCTCCATAGTTACCCGTGTCCGTTACCTGTCATGGCGGCTCCATAGTTACCCACATCCATTACCTGTCAGGGCGGCTCCATAGTTACCTGTGTCCGTTACCTGTCATGGCGGCTCTATAGTTACCCGTGTCCGTTACCTGTCATGGCGGCTCTATAGTTACCCGTGTCCGTTACCTGTCCTGGCGGCTCTATAGTTACCCGTGTCCGTTACCTGTCATGGCGGCTCTATAGTTACCCACATCCATTACCTGTCAGGGCGGCTCCATAGTTACCTGTGTCCGTTACCTGTCATGGCGGCTCTATAGTTACCCGTGTCCATTACCTGTCATGGCGGCTCTATAGTTACCTGTGTCCATTACCTGTCATGGCGGCTCTATAGTTACCCGTGTCCGTTACCTGTCATGGCGGCTCCATAGTTACCTGTGTCTGTTACCTGTCATGGCGGCTCTATAGTTACCCACGTCCATTACCTGTCATGGCGGCTCTATAGTTACCCACACCCATTACCTGTCATGGCGGCTCTATAGTTACCTGTGTCCATTACCTGTCATGGCGGCTCTATAGTTACGTCCGTTACCACGGCAGCTGTCAGGGTCTCATTCGTGTGACCCTCATGTTGCCGGGTGACCCTCTCGCCACCTCCCGTACTCCGCCACCTCGTCTCATCATATGCTGCAGACCCGGGGGGAGATTTATAGCAACCAATCAGATTCCTCCTTCTATTTGTCACTGATCGTTTGGATAATGAAAGATGGACTCTGATTGGTCGCTATGAGCAGCTCCCAGTTCCACTTTACACCAGTTTGATAAATGACCCCACTGAGCAAATAGTCACATTGTAGGAGCAGCCAGGACCCAGCCCTGACATGTGGCCCCCAGTACCTGGGTCAGGAGGGGCCCTCATGAGGAGACTGTGCAGAGGCTTTGGAGGAGTATGTCGATGGTGGAGCACTCCCATCATCTCCCACTCTTCTCATACACCCCTGACTTCGGCCTCATCCACACGACTTTGCTGATTGCACGCAGACACTTTCATCTCTATGGGTCACATAAATGCGGACAGCGCCGCGATGTCGCCAGTTATAGAACACGTCCCATTCTTGTCCACTTCGCGCACAATCTGCATTTCTGCAATGGGGCTCACGAAAAGCGGGAGCTGCACCCGGAATTGCATTCATATTTTGCGAATCTTCAATTTGTGGACAACAAAATGGATACGGTCGTGTGCAGGAGGCGTGGCGCGTGGTACCATATAGCGGTGCTGAGCCCCGGTCATCAGGGGTCCTGGGAAATGGCGGCGGATTCATCCCTGCTCTGGGCATCGGCTGTCGTCTGACATGTCTCTGTCCCCCTGGGGGTCATTCGCTGATGATTCACCGCGTTATCTGCCGAGACCCTCCGATCAGGATGGAGTCCGGCTGAGCTCATTATACCACAGAACCGTACAGTGACCCGAACCCGCAGCACAAACAGGATGCGCAGAGGGTCGCTGATAGTAACCATGGCAACTGCCGCTGTTTAGTGGAAAATATTATCTCACTCCAGTAAGTATCCAGTGCACATACAGTAACAAAACCAGTACATCCTGGTGCAATGTCCTGCAGCTTTGTGCAATCTCATGCAGACAGTTGTAATGTTCTGCAAACAGGTGCAACATCCTAAGGCCTAGTGCAATGTCCTGCAGACAGGTGTAATGTCCTGCATCCTGGTGCAATGTCCCGAGGACAGGTGTAATATCCTGCAGCCTAGTGCAATGTCCTACAGACAGGTGTAATATCCTGCATCCTGGTGCAATGTCCTACAGACAGGTGTAATATCCTGCATCCTGGTGCAATGTCCTACAGACAGGTGTAATGTCCTGCATCCTGGTGCAATGTCCCGAGGACAGGTGTAATGTCCTGTAGCCTGGTGCAATGTCCTGCAGACAGGTGTAATGTCCTGCAGACAGGTGCAATGTCCTGCATCCTGGTGCAATGTCCTGCAGACAGGTGTAATATCCCGCTGCCTGGTGCAATGTCCTACAGACAGGTGTAATGTCCTGCAGCCTGGTGCAATGGCCAATAGCATGGTGCAATGTCCTACAGACAGGTGTAATGTCATGCAGGTGTAATGTCCTGCAGCCTGGTGCAATGTGCAATAGCCTGCGGCCTGGTGCAATGTGCTATAGCCTGGTGCAATGTCCTACAGACAGGTATAATGTCCTGCAGACAGATGTAATGTCCTGCAGCCTGGTGCAATGTCCTACAGACAGGTGTAATGTCCTGCATCCTGGATGATGAAATCTGCAATATTCTGCAGAACAGGGAATAAAGTATTTCCTCTTCCAGTCGCCCATTGCTCAGTGACAACCATTCATGGCCACCGTTGTACTTTTCACCCACTTCTCTGTATACCTTGTATAGTAATAGCATGGAATCAGCATGGCTACATCTCCCTACTGCTCTGCAAATGTCTGCATTCACTGAGGTGCTAGCATTGTATTCATGAACCAGGAAGCTCAGGATGAACATAACTAAAGCTCCAGACAGTGGGTGCTGGGGATTGTTGGAGCTGACTATAAATGATGAGAAGAATTATCAGCAGTGACAATGCTCAATCTGTGGGGCGTCCTGAGGGAGATTTGGGGGGATCTGGTACATTCAGAATGTAAAAAGGTTTTTTATAAACGCCATTCATCAGGTGACAGATCCCAGAGGAGGATCAGACGCAGGCTGCAGATACTGCTCAGAACACGGCCGCAGAGGAGGCGATGAATGAGATATTAATGATGATGATAATAATAATATAATGATACATTTAGGAAGTGCATCAATCTCATTCCATGCTGCTCTTCCGCACAGATCCACTAGATGGCGCCACACGTCACTACAGCCATATAGCAGCCCAGGTTCCACCAGGAGACTGATCTGCTGTTATTTCCACAAAGTGCAGAAACTGAGATGACATCAGCGCTGATACGGAGAGGATGAGATAACGAGGCCCCAGATATGTACAGGCTGAGATACAATGTACAAGGTCCCATGGAGCCGCTACATCATACGCAGCCAATCACAGCAGGCCCAGACGGGCACCTTTTAATGCCAAAAACTTTTGATTGAGGTTGGTGTATGAAACTCCTGTCTTCAGAAATGTGGGCCCTTGTATTTCAATTTGTCACCATTTCAATAGCTCTGCTTGTTGTCGGTGGCTGGAAATATTCTGGCTGCTTCCACTATAACATATTCTTAAGGGTGGGTTAGACACCCCGATTCTGCAAGCGATTGTCGGGAGGGAAGCTTCCCCTCCTCCTCCCGTAGCAGAGGACACCGCTGTTATTACATTCAGCAACGTCCTCCGCTATGCCATCGCTCATCCCCATGCAGGACAGCGGTGTTCCGGCGGCAGATCGCGATTACACAGCGACATCTGCTGCCGGCAAATCCAGATCTTTTAGCAGGCATTGGGCAATTGGGGGCAATGTCTGTCCGCAGCGCTGTACAGACATTATCATCACTCGCTGTCCCCATGAGCTCACAATCTAAGGTCCCTATCAGTCAGTCTTTGGAGTGCGGGAGGAAACCAGAGAACCCGGAGGAAACCCACGTACACGGGGAGAACATACAAACTCCATGCAGATGTTGTCCTTGAGTCAGATTTGAACCTAGGACCCCAGCACTGCAAGGCACCAGTGCTAAAAACCACTGAGCCACCCCAAACCACTGAGCCACCCCAAACCACTGAGCCACCGCCAACCACTGAGCCATCGCTAACTACTGAGCCACCCCAAACCACTGAGCCACCGCCAACCACTGAGCCACCGCCAACCACTGAGCCATCGCTAACCATTGAGCCACCCCAAACCACTGAGCCACCGCCAACCACTGAGCCACCGCCAACCACTAAGCCACCGCCAACCACTGAGCCACCGCTAACCACTGAGCCACTGCCAACCACTGAGCCACTGCCAACCACTGAGCCACTGCCAACCACTGAGCCACCGCCAACCATTGAGCCACTGCCAACCACTGAGCCACTGCCAACCACTGAGCCACTGCCAACCACTCACCCACCGCCAACCATTGAGCCACTGCCAACCATTGAGCCACCGCCAACCACTAAGCCATCGCTAACCATTGAGCCACCCCAAACCACTGAGCCACCGCCAACCACTGAGCCACCGCCAACCACTGAGCCACCGCCAACCACTGAGCCACCGCTAACCACTGAGCCACTGCCAACCACTGAGCCACCGCCAACCATTGAGCCACTGCCAACCACTGAGCCACTGCCAACCACTGAGCCACCGCCAACCATTGAGCCACTGCCAACCACTGAGCCACTGCCAACCACTCACCCACCGCCAACCATTGAGCCACTGCCAACCATTGAGCCACCGCTAACCACTGAGCCACCGCTAACCACTGAGCCACTGCCAGGGTAAGCCACAAGAGTAAATGTGCGGCACAGTCTATTAGAAAGTTGCTGAACTTTTATATAATGAATCATATACAGAAGACTGGACATCGTCCCCTTTAACTTGCAGAGCTGGTTGTGATACTGTGCGGTCTACCTTGTGTTGTTCCGAGTAGGTGCAGAGCCCTTCCGGGTTACAATCCGGGGTTCAAATACTACAAATCATGACCCTAAACCAGCGCCTCCGCTGATATTACACAGAATATTACTTATGACTGATTTACAGAAAGAAAAGAATGTTAAAAAATCAAAGTGAATTGCAGGATGTTCCGGGACCAGATGAGGAGCAGTTCTTATACCTGCAGAGAAAATGTAAGAAACATTGTAAATCACTGGAGAAAATAAAAGAGAGAAAGAGGAAGAGATATGAGAAGAGGAGAGGAGAAGAGAGAAGGGAAAAGAGGAAAAGAAGAAAGAGGAAAATACAACAAGGAGAGAAGATGAAAGCATAAGAGGAAGAGAAAACAGAAGAGGGGAAGAGAGAAGGGAGGAATGGGAGAGAAGAAGCGGAAGAAAAGGACTGTCACCGCCAGTTCTGTGAGAAGGTCTGACAGACATCCTTCTCTACCTCTTGCATGATGTTCTTTGTTTTGTTTTCACTTTGTCATTTCCTTTCCTTCTCCCAGGTGTCACTTATTTAGTCTAATCGTCTCCCTTTATATTCCCTCCCATACTGCCTCACTTTGCGGTTTATACTACTTCCTGGATGAAGTGTTCACTGCTGGAGGCAGCTGCTGCTGTTTGCTCAGATAAGTCTTTTCATGTATTGTGTTTACTTGCTGGCTTGATTCTAGGTGACCCTGACTCCGTCCGTATTAAGTGCAGGGAGCCGGTGGTCGTGTCCCCTCACTATTATAGGGTTTTCAGGTGTCACACAGTCTTAGGTATGTGGGCATGCAATCGTCTACCATTGAGACCCTTGCATGGGCATAGCAGTCAGGGAGAGCTCTTAGGGTTTTATAGGGCTCACCTATATGCTCCTTAGTTTGGGATCAAGCCAGTTGGACGTTTATTCATAAATTCCAGCTATCTGCAACTTCATCCGTGACAAGGACAGAACAAGAGAACAGAGAGGAAAAGAGGAGATGAAAAGCTGGAGGAGAGAAGATGAAAGGATAAAAAGTAAGAGGAAAATGATGAAGATGAGAAGAGGAACGACGAGTAAAAGAGAAGGGGATGAGAGCAGAGAAAAAGAAGATAAAACAGGAGAGGAGAAGAATAGAGAAGGAGATGAGAGAAAAGAAGATGATAAAGAGAAGAGAGGATAGCAAGAGAAGAGGGTGGAGAGAAGTATAGAGGAGAGAATAAGAGAAGAGTAGAAAAGACAACAGAAGAGAAATGGATAAGTGAGAGGAAAGAAGTGCAGAAAAGGAGAAAAACAGAAGGAGTCGGGAGAGAAGAAAGAAGCAGAGAAGAGACAATGAGAGAAGAAAAGGAGAAGAAGACAGAAAGGTAAGGAAGAAGAGTGAGGAGGAAAATACAATTGAAGAAGAGATGAGAGAAAGAGAAGAGAGTGGAGTGGAGAAGAGGACAGGAGAAGGACAGAAGAGAATATAGGAGAGGAGATAATGAGGAGAGAAAAGGAGAAAGAGAAGGAAAGAGATAGAGAGAATAGGAGAAAATAATACATGAGAGAGAGACAAGTGAAGAGACAAGAACAGAAGAAGAGAAAAGAGGAGAAAAAAGATTGAAAAGTAGAGGAAAGATGGGAAAGCAATGAGAGAAGAAGAGAGGAGAGGCAATGAGGGGAGAGGTGTAGAGAAGAGGATAGGAAAAGGAGAGGAGGACAGAAGAGCAAGAAAGAATGAGAGGAGAGCAGAGGAAAATAAGAGAGAACAGGGGAGTGGAGAAGAGAAGATGAGAGGAGAAGGAAGGAGAGAAAATAGTAGAGAAGGGGAGAAACGAGCACAGAGAAGAGGAGAGATGAAAAGAAGAGAAGAAAGGAGAGAAGTGACGAAAGGAGAGAGAGAAGAAAATAAAAGAGCAGTAGAAGAAGAAAATAGAGGGAAGGAGCAGAGAAGAGGAAAGAAAAGGAGAGGGGAGAGAAGAGAGAGAGAGTAAGATGAGAACAGGAGAGAAGAGAAGAGCAGAGGAGAGAGAATGAGAGGAGAACAGAAGGTGGAAGGAGAGGAGAAGAGTAAAGGAGAAGAAAGATTAGGAGATAGGAGAGAAGATCAGAGGAGAGATATGAGAGGAGAACAGAAGTTGTGAGGAGAGCGGAGGAGCGTTTTCAGAAATGTACATTTTTATATATTAACAGAACACAACTAATAGAAGAACTGGGTGCAGTTCACTGTCCCTTTAAATTTTCTTACCCTATAGAAGAACTCAACAAGGCCCCACCCGTTATCACCCGTGCCCGTCGTGAAGGTGGCGATGCATTCGTGGGTGATTCCAACAGTTTGCTTCGTTGAAGAGTTTAAGGAAGGATTGTAAATAAAGGGGCTGTTCCTGGAGTCAAGAGTCGCAGAAACGTCAAATGTCTGACCTCCTAGAAGAAGAGAATCCTCTCAGTATGATGATAGAGAGCAGTGTGATTACCCCCTCACGCACTGACGCATCACATGGAGCCAATGTGCACCCACCCTCTGATCCCACCATTCTGCTGCTGTCCACACCCCTTACAATATCAGTCACAGTGCCCCCTACAATATCAGTCACAGTGCCCCCCTACAATATCAGCCACAGTGCCCCCTACAATATCAGCCACAGTGCCCCTCTACAATATAAGCCACAGTGCCCCCTACAATATCAGTCACAGTGCCCCCTACAATATCAGTCACAGTGCCGCCTACAATATAAGCCACAGTGCCCCTACAATATCAGTCACAGTGCCCCCTACAATATCAGTCACAGTGCCCCCTACAATATCAGCCACAGTGCCCCTCTACAATATAAGCCACAGTGCCCCCCTACAATATCAGTCACAGTGCCCCTACAATATAAGTCACAGTGCCCCCTACAATATCAACCACAGTGCCCCCTACAATATCAGCCACAGTGCCCCCTACAATATCAGCCACAGTGCCCCCTACACTATCAGCCACAGTGCCCCCCTACAATATCAGTCACAGTGCCCCTACAATATAAGTCACAGTGCCCCCTACAATATCAGTCACAGTGCCGCCTACAATATCAGTCACAGTGCCCCTACAATATAAGTCACAGTGCCCCCTACAATATCAGCCACAGTGCCCCCCTACAATATCAGTCACAGTGCCCCCTACAATATAAGTCACAGTGCCCCCTACAATATCAACCACAGTGCCCCCTACAATATCAGCCACAGTGCCCCCTACAATATCAGTCACAGTGCCCTCTACAATATAAGCCACAGTGCCCCCCTACAATATCAGTCACAGTGCCCCTACAATATAAGTCACAGTGCCCCCTACAATATCAGTCACAGTGCCCCCTACAATATCAGTCACAGTGCCGCCTACAATATCAGTCACAGTGCCCCTACAATATAAGTCACAGTGCCCCCTACAATATCAGCCACAGTGCCCCCCTACAATATCAGCCACAGTGCCCCCCTACAATATAAGTCACAGTGCTCCCTACAATATCAGCCACAGTGCCCCTCTACAATATAAGCCACAGTGCCCCCTACAATATCAGCCACAGTGCCCCCTACAATATCAGCCACAGTGCCCCCTACAATATAAGTCACAGTGCCCCCTACAATATCAGCCACAGTGCCCCTCTACAATATCAGTCACAGTGCCCCCTACAATATCAGCCACAGTGCCCCCTACAATATCAGCCACAGTGCCCCCTACAATATCAGTCACAGTGCCCCCTACAATATCAGTCACAGTGCCCCCCTACAATATCAGCCACAGTGCCCCCTACAATATAAGTCACAGTGCCCCCTACAATATCAGCCACAGTGCCCCCTACAATATCAGTCACAGTGCCCCCTACAATATCAGTCACAGTGCCCCCTACAATATCAGTCACAGTGCCGCCTACAATATCAGTCACAGTGCCCCCTACAATATCAGTCACAGTGCCCCCTACAATATAAGTCACAGTGCCCCTACAATATCAGTCACAGTGCCCCCCTACAATATCAGCCACAGTGCCCCCCTACAATATCAGCCACAGTGCCCCCTACAATATCAGTCACAGTGCCCCCTACAATATCAGTCACAGTGCCCCCTACAATATAAGTCACAGTGCCCCCTACAATATCAGCCACAGTGCCCCCTACAATATCAGTCACAGTGCCCCCCACAATATCAGTCACAGTGCCCCCTACAATATCAGCCACAGTGCCCCCCTACAATATCAGCCACAGTGCCCCCTACAATATCAGTCACAGTGCCCCCTACAATATCAGCCACAGTGCCCCCTACAATATCAGTCACAGTGCCCCCCACAATATCAGTCACAGTGCCCCCTACAATATAAGTCACAGTGCCCCCTACAATATAAGTCACAGTGCCCCCTACAATATCAGCCACAGTGCCCCCTACAATATCAGCCACAGTGCCCCCTACAATATAAGTCACAGTGCCCCCTACAATATCAGTCACAGTGCCCCCTACAATATCAGCCACAGTGCCCCCTACAATATCAGTCACAGTGCCCCCTACAACATCAGCCACAGTGCCCCCTACAATATCAGTCACAGTGCCCCCTACAATATCAGTCACAGTGCCCCCTACAATATCAGTCACAGTGCCGCCTACAATATCAGTCACAGTGCCCCCTACAATATCAGTCACAGTGCCCCCTACAATATAAGTCACAGTGCCCCTACAATATCAGTCACAGTGCCGCCTACAATATCAGCCACAGTGCCCCCTACAATATCAGCCACAGTGCCCCCTACAATATCAGCGACAGTGCCCCCTACAATATCAGCCACAGTGCCCCCTACAATATCAACCACAGTGCCCCCTACAATATCAGCGACAGTGCTCCCTACAATATCAGCCACAGTGCCCCCTACAATATCAACCACAGTGCCCCCTACAATATCAGCCACAGTGCCCCCTACAATATCAGCCACAGTGCCCCCTACAATATCAGCCACAGTGCCCCCTACAATATCAGCCACAGTGCCCCTACAATATCAGTCACAGTGCCCCCTACAATATCAGTCACAGTGTCCCCTACAATATCAGTCACAGTGCCCCTACAATATCAGTCACAGTGCCCCCTACAATATCAGTCACAGTGCCCCTACAATATCAGTCACAGTGCCCCCTACAATATAAGTCACAGTGCCCCCTACAATATAAGTCACAGTGCCCCCTACAATATCAGTCACAGTGCCCCCTACAATATCAGCCACAGTGTCCCCTACAATATCAGTCACAGTGTCCCCTACAATATCAGTCACAGTGCCCCCTACAATATCCGTCACAGTGTCCCCTACAATATCAACCACAGTGCCCCCTACAATATCAGTCACAGTGCCCCCCACAATATCAGTCACAGTGCCCCCTACAATATAAGTCACAGTGCCCCCTACAATATAAGTCACAGTGCCCCCTACAATATCAGCCACAGTGCCCCCTACAATATCAGCCACAGTGCCCCCTACAATATAAGTCACAGTGCCCCCTACAATATCAGTCACAGTGCCCCCTACAATATCAGCCACAGTGCCCCCTACAATATCAGTCACAGTGCCCCCTACAACATCAGCCACAGTGCCCCCTACAATATCAGTCACAGTGCCCCCTACAATATCAGTCACAGTGCCCCCTACAATATCAGTCACAGTGCCGCCTACAATATCAGTCACAGTGCCCCCTACAATATCAGTCACAGTGCCCCCTACAATATAAGTCACAGTGCCCCTACAATATCAGTCACAGTGCCGCCTACAATATCAGCCACAGTGCCCCCTACAATATCAGCCACAGTGCCCCCTACAATATCAGCGACAGTGCCCCCTACAATATCAGCCACAGTGCCCCCTACAATATCAACCACAGTGCCCCCTACAATATCAGCGACAGTGCTCCCTACAATATCAGCCACAGTGCCCCCTACAATATCAACCACAGTGCCCCCTACAATATCAGCCACAGTGCCCCCTACAATATCAGCCACAGTGCCCCCTACAATATCAGCCACAGTGCCCCCTACAATATCAGCCACAGTGCCCCCTACAATATCAGTCACAGTGTCCCCTACAATATCAGTCACAGTGCCCCTACAATATCAGTCACAGTGCCCCCTACAATATCAGTCACAGTGCCCCTACAATATCAGTCACAGTGCCCCCTACAATATAAGTCACAGTGCCCCCTACAATATAAGTCACAGTGCCCCCTACAATATCAGTCACAGTGCCCCCTACAATATCAGCCACAGTGTCCCCTACAATATCAGTCACAGTGTCCCCTACAATATCAGTCACAGTGCCCCCTACAATATCCGTCACAGTGTCCCCTACAATATCAACCACAGTGCCCCCTACAATATCAGTCACAGTGCCCCCCTACAATATCAGTCACAGTGCCCCTGTCACGGATGGTGTACAGGAAACAAGACAATGCAATATATGACTCATTGGATCCACAACTAAGGAACAAAAGGGAGACCCCTACATGAGACCTGCCACTCTCCCTAATTGCTCAGCCTATGCGAACACCCCAAAGGTGGATGGGCGCATATCCACGAACTTCGTCTATCTAATACCTGAAGACCCTACAATAGTGAGGGGACACGACAACCGGCTCCCTACACCAGACACGGAGGGAGTCAGGGTCACCTGAAAATCCAGCAGACAGAAAATCACAAATAAAGGAACAGCACTTATCTTGCAGAGGACTGAGGAATAGAAACAGCATGCACACACACTCCAGGAAGTTCTATAAGCCGCACACTACTGCATATTGGGGAGGAACTTAAAGGGAAGCAATCAGTCCAACTGCATGACAGCTGAGATAGACTAACGAGATGAGGAACTTAACCAAAACAAAGAAACTCAAGGAGGAGGATCTGGAAAGCTCCTGTCAGAGCTTCTCAACTGTCTGGTTGTGACAGTACCCCTCCCTCTACGAGTGGACTCCGGACACTCAGGGCCCACCTTCTCAGGACGGGACCTATGGAAAGCCCTGATGAGACGAGTGGCCTTAATGTCCGTCACTGGGACCCACATCCTCTCCTCAGGACCATAACCCTCCCAATGAACGAGGTACTGGAGGGAACCGCGGACAAGACGAGAATCCACAATCCTAGAGACCTGAAATTCAAGATTTCCATCAACCATAATCGGAGGAGGAGGCAAAGGCGAGGGTACAATAGGTTGAACATAAGGTTTCAATAAGGACTTATGAAAAACATTATGGATCTTCCAAGTCTGAGGAAGATCAAGACGGTAGGCAACAGGATTGATGACAGACAGGATCTTGTAAGGCCCAATAAACCTAGGACCCAACTTCCAGGAGGGAACCTTCAATTTGATATTCTTGGTAGACAACCACACCAGATCACCCACATTCAGGTCTGGACCAGGCACACGTCTCTTATCTGCCACACGCTTATATCTCTCACTCATGCTCTTTAGATTATCCTGAATCATTTGCCAAATAGATGACAAAGACGAGGAGAATCTGTCCTCATCAGGTAAACCAGAAGACCCCTCTCCCGAGAAAGTCCCAAACTGCGGATGAAACCCATATGCACCAAAAAATGGTGACTTATCAGAGGACTCCTGACGACGGTTATTTAAAGCAAACTCAGCAAGGGACAAAAAAGAACACCAATCCTCCTGATTCTCCGCCACAAAACAGCGCAGATATGTCTCCAGATTCTGATTGACGCGCTCTGTCTGGCCATTCGACTGCGGGTGGAAAGCAGAAGAGAATGACAACCGAACCCCCAAGCGAGAACAGAAAGCCTTCCAGAATCTGGAAACAAACTGCGTGCCCCTATCAGAGACTATGTCTGAAGGAATCCCATGCAATTTGACAATGTGGTCAATAAATGCCTGCGCCAGCGTCTTAGCATTGGGCAAACCAGGAAAAGGGATGAAATGCACCATTTTGCTAAAACGGTCCACCACCACCAGAATCACAGTCTTCCCCGAGGAACGAGGCAAGTCCGTTATGAAGTCCATGGACAGATGTGTCCAAGGACGAGAAGGAATGGGTAAGGGAAGGAGAGGACCTGATGGCCGTGAATGAGGGACTTTGGCACGAGCGCAAGTCTCGCGAGCTGCCACAAAACCCTCAACCGACTTACGAAGCGCAGGCCACCAGAATCTCCGAGCGATGAGATCCAGTGTGGCTCTTGCCCCCGGGTGCCCAGCAAGGACCGTATCGTGGTGTTCCTTAAAAATCTTGTGTCTCAAAGCGAGAGGCACAAACAACCTCCCAGGAGGACAAAGATCAGGAGCCTCTGACTGGGCTGCCTGCACCTCTGCCTCCAATTCAGGAAAAAGAGCAGAGACCACCACACCTTCAGCCAAAATGGGACCCGGGTCTTCAAAATTCCCACCTCCCGGAAAACAACGTGACAGGGCATCTGCCTTCACATTCTTAACCCCAGGGCGGAACGTGACAACAAAATTAAACCTTGAAAAGAACAAAGACCATCTGGCCTGTCTCGGGTTCAGACGCTTGGCTGACTCCAAGTAGGCCAGATTCTTATGGTCGGTAAACACGGTAATAGGGTGTCTGGCTCCCTCTAGCCAATGGCGCCATTCCTCAAAAGCCAACTTGATGGCCAACAATTCCCTATCTCCCACATCATAATTTCTCTCTGCGGAGGAGAGTTTCTTCGAGAAAAAGGCACATGGTTGCCATTTGGCAGGAGAGGAACCCTGAGACAAGACCGCACCCACCCCTACCTCAGAAGCATCAACCTCAACTATGAAGGGTAACGAAATATCAGGTTGTACCAGGATGGGAGCGGAAGCAAAACTCTCCTTGATATTAGAAAAGGCCTTACGCGCCTCTACCGACCAGGAAGAAAAATCTACCCCCTTTCTGGTCATATCAGTGAGTGGTTTAACAACAGAGGAATAATTCAAAATAAATTTCCTGTAATAATTGGCAAAGCCCAAAAAACGCATCAGCGCCTTCTGATTCTCAGGAAGCTCCCACTCAAGCACAGCGCGGACCTTCTCGGGGTCCATGCGAAAACCAGAAGCGGAGAGAAGAAACCCCAGAAATTGAATTTCTGGAACCGCAAACACACATTTTTCCAGTTTCGCGTATAATTTATTCTCCCGCAGGATGAGTAAGACCTGACGTAAGTGTTCCTTATGAGTCTTGAAATCAGGAGAAAAAATCTAAATGTCATCCAAATACACTAATACAAATTTTCCCATTAAATGATAAAAAATGCTGTTCACAAAATGCTGAAAAACGGCTGGGGCATTCATCAAACCAAAAGGCATAACCAAATTCTCAAAATGGCCCTCAGGGGTATTGAAGGCCGTCTTCCATTCGTCTCCTTCTCTGACCCTGACCAGGTTGTATGCCCCTCTTAGGTCTAATTTGGAAAAGACTTTAGCCCCAACAACCTGGTTAAACAGGTCCGGGATCAGAGGAAGCGGATAAGGATCACGAATAGTGATACTGTTCAGCTCCCTGAAATCCAGACAAGGTCTTAAAGAACCATCTTTTTTCTTAACAAAGAAAAAACCAGCGGCGACAGGTGACTTCGAGGGTCGTATGTGTCCTTTTCTCAGACTCTCAGAGATATAAGCACGCATAGCGACCCTCTCAGGTTGGGAAAGATTGTATAAACGAGATTTAGGCAGCTTGGCGCCTGGGATGAGATTAATAGGGCAATCGTACTCCCTGTGCGGGGGCAAATCCTGAACACCACTCTCAGAGAAGACATCCGAAAATTCAGAGAGGAAAGGTGGTACAGTCTTAGTAGAAACCTCAGAAACAGATGTCATGAGGCAATTCTCTCTGCAAAAGTCACTCCAACCATTTATTTGCCTCGCTTGCCAATTAATGGTGGGGTTATGTTTAGTGAGCCAGGGTAGCCCCAACACTAGAGGAGTAGGCAAACCGCTAAGGACGAAACATGACACATCCTCAACATGAGCATCACTCACAATTAAACGGAAATTGTGAACTATGCCCTTTAATGATTTCTGAGAAAGTGGAGCAGAATCAATAGCAAAAACAGGAATATCCTTTCCCAAAGTGCATACCTGGAAACCATGAGTTATTGCAAATTGATTATCAATGAGATTGACAGCTGCTCCACTATCCTCAAAAAATCTCACAAAAAATGCTCTTGCTCTCTAGCGCCACCCTAGCAGGCAGGACAAAACGGGAACTACAAGCAAACGGAAAACCTTCAATTTCCGCCTCAACCCTGCCAATAGTAACAGACGGAACATTTTTAAAAGATTTTTTCCTTTTTGTTTCTTTATTACTCCCAGAAGACTGCCTGAATCTCCTAGAGGGACAAACATTTGCCAAATGATTTATACCTCCACAACAAAAACAAACCCTCCCCTGCGGGCTGAATCTTCTATTGTCAGAGGCAATCAACCCCAGCTGCATGGGCTCCTGCTCAGAAGGGGCTGACAGTGACTGAGACCCCTGTGCACAGAAAGAGACCGCTGCACTGTCCCGGGACTGAGTATGACAGGAAGGAGAGATCTCCTCTCTCTCTCTAAGACGCCTGTCAATACGAACAGCCTGAGACATAGCAGAATCCAAGGAGGTAGGTCTCTCATGAAAGGCAAATGCATCTTTCAATCCCTCTGAAAGACCATGGCAAAATTGACTTCGGAGTGCAGCATCATTCCAACCAGTATCAGCTGCCCATCTCCGAAATTCTGAGCAGTATATCTCTGCGGATTGTTTACCCTGGCATAACAGACGTAGTCTAGACTCAGCCAGAGCAATACGATCCGGATCATCATATATCTGACCCAGGGCTAAAAAGAATTCATCCACTGAACGGAGGGGCCGTGCCCCCTCTGGCAGCGAAAAGGCCCAGGATTGAGCGTTACCCCTGAGCAGCGATATAATGATCCCCACCCTCCGTTCTTCATCACCAGAGGAATGGGGAAGAAGGCGAAAATGGAGTTTGCAAGCCTCTCTAAAACGCACAAAATACTCACTACCCCCGGAGAACGTATCCGGGAGCGAGATCTTAGGCTCAGAACAAACTCCATGAACGCAAGCTGAACCGGTCACTTGAAACTGAGAAAAAGTCTTACGGAGATCAGCTACCTCCAATGAAAGACCCTGGAAGCGCTCAGCCAAAAGTGAAACCGGATCCATGCTTGAGACGGTTTTGGCGGCTTATAATGTCACGGATGGTGTACAGGAAACAAGACAATGCAATACAATATATGACTCACTGGATCCACAACTAAGGAACAAAAGGGAGACCCCTACATGAGACCTGCCACTCTCCCTAATTGCTCAGCCTATGCGAACACCCCAAAGGTGGATGGGCGCATATCCACGAACCTCGTCTATCTAATACCTGAAGACCCTACAATAGTGAGGGGACACGACCACCGGCTCCCTACACCAGACACGGAGGGAGTCAGGGTCACCTGAAAATCCAGCAGACAGAAAATCACAAATAAAGGAACAGCACTTATCTTGCAGAGGACTGAGGAATAGAAACAGCATGCACACACACTCCAGGAAGTTGTATAAGCCGCACACTACTGCATATTGGGGAGGAACTTAAAGGGAAGCAATCAGTCCAACTGCATGACAGCTGAGATAGACTAACGAGATGAGGAACTTAACCAAAACAAAGAAACTCAAGGAGGAGGATCTGGAAAGCTCCTGTCAGAGCTTCTCAACTGTCTGGTTGTGACAGCCCCCTACAATATAAGTCACAGTGCCCCCTACAATATCAGCCACAGTGCCCCCCTACAATATCAGCCACAGTGCCCCCTACAATATCAACCACAGTGCCCCCTACAATATCAGCCACAGTGTCCCCTACAATATCAACCACAGTGCCCCCTACAATATCAGCCACAGTGCCCCCTACAATATCAGCCACAGTGCCCCCTACAATATCAGCCACAGTGCCCCCTACAATATCAACCACAGTGCCCCCTACAATATCAGCCACAGTGTCCCCTACAATATCAACCACAGTGTCCCCTACAATATCAGTCACAGTGTCCCCTACAATATCAACCACAGTGCCCCCTACAATATCAGCCACAGTGCCCCCTACAATATCAGCCACAGTGCCCCCTACAATATCAGTCACAGTGCCCCCTACAATATCAGCCACAGTGTCCCCTACAATATCAACCACAGTGTCCCCTACAATATCAGTCACAGTGCCCCCCTACAATATCAGTCACAGTGCCCCCTACAATATCAGTCACAGTGCCCCCTACAATATCAGCCACAGTGCCCCCTACAATATCAGTCACAGTGCCCCCTACAATATCCGTCACAGTGTCCCCTACAATATCAACCACAGTGCCCCCCTACAATATCAGTCACAGTGCCCCCTACAATATAAGTCACAGTGCCCCCTACAATATCAGCCACAGTGCCCCCCTACAATATCAGCCACAGTGCCCCCTACAATATCAACCACAGTGCCCCCTACAATATCAACCACAGTGCCCCCTACAATATCAGCCACAGTGTCCCCTACAATATCAACCACAGTGCCCCCTACAATATCAGCCACAGTGCCCCCTACAATATCAGTCACAGTGCCCCCTACAATATCCGTCACAGTGTCCCCTACAATATCAACCACAGTGCCCCCTACAATATCAGCCACAGTGCCCCCTACAATATCAGCCACAGTGCCCCCTACAATATCAGCCACAGTGCCCCCTACAATATCAGCCACAGTGCCCCCTACAATATCAACCACAGTGCCCCCTACAATATCAACCACAGTGCCCCCTACAATATCAGCCACAGTGTCCCCTACAATATCAACCACAGTGCCCCCTACAATATCAGCCACAGTGCCCCTCTACAATATAAGCCACAGTGCCCCTACAATATCAGTCACAGTGCCCCCTACAATATAAGTCACAGTGCCCCCTACAATATCAGCCACAGTGCCCCCCTACAATATCAGCCACAGTGCCCCCTACAATATCAACCACAGTGCCCCCTACAATATCAGCCACAGTGTCCCCTACAATATCAACCACAGTGCCCCCTACAATATCAGCCACAGTGCCCCCTACAATATCAGTCACAGTGTCCCCTACAATATCAACCACAGTGCCCCCCTACAATATCAGCCACAGTGCCCCCTACAATATCAACCACAGTGCCCCCTACAATATCAGCCACAGTGTCCCCTACAATATCAACCACAGTGCCCCCTACAATATCAGCCACAGTGCCCCCTACAATATCCGTCACAGTGCCCCCTACAATAACAGCCACAGTGCCCCCTACACTATCAACCACAGTGCCCCCTACAATATCAGCCACAGTGTCCCCTACAATATCAACCACAGTGCCCCCTACAATATAAGCCACAGTGCCCCTACAATATCAGCCACAGTGCCCCCTACAATATCAGTCACAGTGCCCCCTACAATATCAGCCACAGTGCCCCCTACAATATCAGTCACAGTGCCCCTCTACAATATCAGCCACAGTGTCCCCTACAATATCAGTCACAGTGCCCCCTACAATATAAGTCACAGTGCCCCCTACAATATCAGCCACAGTGCCCCCTACAATATCAGCCACAGTGCCCCCCCTACAATATCAGCCACAGTGCCCCCCTACAATATCAGCCACAATGCCCCATAGAATATCAGCCACAGTGCCCCCTACAATATAAGTCACAGTGCCCCCTACAATATCAGCCACAGTGCCCCCTACAATATCAGCCACAGTGCCCCCTACAATATCAGCCACAGTGCCCCCTACAATATCAGCCACAGTGCCCCCCTACAATATCAGCCACAGTGCCCCCCTACAATATCAGCCACAATGCCCCATAGAATATCAGCCACAGTGCCCCCTACAATATCAGCCACAATGCCCCATAGAATATCAGCCACAGTGCCCCCTACAATATCAGCCACAATGCCCCATAGAATATCAGCCACAGTGCCTCCTAAAATATTGGCCACAGTGCCCCGAACAATATTGGCCAAAGTGCTCCTCTACAATATCAACCATGATGATCACTACAATGCTGAATAGAGTCTCCCCCACATGCCAGCCACAGTGCCCCGCTACAATGCTAGCCAACACAAAGAATAGAGAACCGGAGGTACCCATGCTATTGCACATTTGCCACCATGCAGCACGACCTGGGCGCTGCGTCTAGTGGAGATGACAAAACTCACCGGCAGTAAAACTGATCTGGTAATTTTCCTTAATGGCGCGGTCATCGGCCAGGTTAGAGAGGTGAGCGTCAGACCATTCAATCCCCGCCTTATCACCAGCAGGAAAAAACACGTAACCTATAATTAAACTGATACAAAAGATCAACTGTAGCAAAAGCAGGACAACAATCACAACACTGGGGCAACAAACAACACTGGGGCAACAATCACCACACTGGGGCAACAATCACAACACGAGGGCAACAATCACAACACTGGGGAAACAATCACAACACTGGGACAACAATCACAACACTGGGGCAACAATCACAACACTGGGGCAACAATCACAACACTGGGGCAACAATCACAACACTGGGGCAACAATCACAACACTGGGGCAACAATCACAACACTGGGGCAACAATCACAACACTGGGGCAACAATCACAACACTGGGGCAACAATCACAACAGTGGGGCAACAATCACAACACTGGGGCAACAAACAACACTGGGACAACAAACAACACTGGGGCAACAATCACAACACTGGGACAACAATCACAACACTAGGACAACAATCACAACACTGGGGCAACAATCACAACACTGGGGCAACAATCAAAACACTGGGGAAACAATCACAACACGGAGGCAACAATCAACACTGGGACAACAATCACAACACTGGGGCAACAATCACAACACTGGGGCAACAATCACAACACGGAGGCAACAATCACAACCCTAGGGCAACAATCACAACACTGGGGCAACAATCACAACACGGAGGCAACAATCACAACACTGGGGCGACAATCACAACACGAGGGCAACAATCACAACACGAGGGCGACAATCACAACACGAGGGCGACAATCAAAACACGAGGGCAACAATCACAACACTGGGACAACAATCACAGCACGAGGGCGACAATCACAACACTGGGGCAACAATCACAACACGAGGGCGAAAATCACAACACTAGGGCAACAATCACAACACGAGGGCGACAATCACAACACGAGGGCAACAATCACAACACTGGGGCGACAATCACAACACTGGGGCAACAATCACAACACGAGGGCGACAATCACAACACGAGGGCGACAATCACAACACTGGGGCAACAATCACAACACTGGGGCAACAATCACAACACTGGGGCAACAATCACAACACTGGGGCAACAATCACAACACTGGGGCAACAATCACAACACTGGGGCAACAATCACAACAGTGGGGCAACAATCACAACACTGGGGCAACAAACAACACTGGGACAACAAACAACACTGGGGCAACAATCACAACACTGGGACAACAATCAACACTAGGACAACAATCACAACACTGGGGCAACAATCACAACACTGGGGCAACAATCAAAACACTGGGGAAACAATTACAACACGGAGGCAACAATCAACACTGGGACAACAATCACAACACTGGGGCAACAATCACAACACTGGGGCAACAATCACAACACGGAGGCAACAATCACAACCCTAGGGCAACAATCACAACACTGGGGCAACAATCACAACACGGAGGCAACAATCACAACACTGGGGCGACAATCACAACACGAGGGCAACAATCACAACACGAGGGCGACAATCACAACACGAGGGCGACAATCAAAACACGAGGGCAACAATCACAACACTGGGGCAACAATCACAACACGAGGGCGAAAATCACAACACTAGGGCAACAATCACAACACGAGGGCGACAATCACAACACGAGGGCAACAATCACAACACTGGGGCGACAATCACAACACTGGGGCAACAATCACAACACGAGGGCGACAATCACAACACGAGGGCGACAATCACAACAGTGAGGCAACAATAAAGAAATGGAGGCAACACAAAGAGGTCAACAAAGGGGCAAACATCAGAGCACAACAGCAAATAGAACATGGTGATGATGATAATCAGAACCTGAGGGTAACTTTCTGATTTAGGTCCCATCATTATCAGTCAGAGGGGTAATCAGGAGGGGTGTATATGAGGAACCTGCATCCTGACTGCTCCCTATGGGGTAACTTTCTAGTAAAGTGCAGTCACGACCAGAAATAATAGCAGCGGAGCAGTAAATAGAATGTCCTGTACCTTTCTAACAGACTTTGTTTCAATTCATTCAATTGTTAAGATCTCTGATAGTTGTCAGTGAATGAGAACATTAATGCTCTGGGTTCTTGATAATCTGCTATGATTACTTACTGTCTGGTGGTTTTGGGGAGGCTGACAATGTTCAGGTGCACAAACATCCCATTCTAGAGAAGAGTGAGAACAAAGTTCATCAGGATCAAAAATATCCCGCCCCCGAGGAGCTCCTGTCACCATTATGGGGGTGCCCTCACATACTATATACCAGTACACCATTATGGGGGTGCCCTCACATACTATATACCAGTACACCATTATGGGGGTGCCCTCACATACTATATAACCAGTACACCATTATGGGGGTGCCCTCACATACTATATAACCAGTACACCATTATGGGGGTGCCCTCACATACTATATAACCAGTACACCATTATGGGGGTGCCCTCACATACTATATAACCAGTACACCATTATGGGGGTGCCCTCACATACTATATAACCAGTACACCATTATGGGGGTGCCCTCACATACTATATACCAGTACACCATTATGGGGGTGCCCTCACATTCTATATAACCAGTACACCATTATGGGGGTGCCCTCACATACTATATAACCAGTACACCATTATGGGGTGACCTCACATTCTATATAACCAGTTCACCATTATGGGGGTGCCCTCACATACTATATAACAAGTACACCATTATGGGGGTGCCCTCACATACTATGTAACCAGTACACCATTATGGGGGTGCCCTCACATACTATATACCAGTACACCATTATGGGGGTGCCCTCACATTCTATATAACCAGTTCACCATTATGGGGGTGCCCTCACATACTATATAACCAGTTCACCATTATGGGGTGACCTCACATTCTATGTAACCAGTACACCATTATGGGGGTGCCCTCACATACTATATACCAGTACACCATTATGGGGGTGCCCTCACATACTATATACCAGTACACCATTATGGGGGTGCCCTCACATTCTATGTAACCAGTACACCCTTATGGGGGTGCCCTCACATTCTGTATAACCAGTACAGTACACCATTATGGGGGTGCCCTTACATACTATAAACCCAGTACACCATAATGGGGTGACCTCACGTTCTATATAACCAGTACACCATTATGGGGGTGCCCTCACATTTTATGTAACCAGTACACCATTATGGGGGTGCCCTCACATTCTATGTAACCAGTACACCATTATGGGGGTGCCCTCACATTCTATGTAACCAGTACACCATTATGGGGGTGCCCTCACGTTCTATATAACCAGTACACCATTATGGGGGTGCCCTCACATTCTATATAACCAGTTCACCATTATGGGGTGACCTCATGTTCTATATACCCAGTACACCATTATGGGGGTGCCCTCACGTTCTATATAACCAGTACACCATTATGGGGGTGCCCTCACATTCTATATAACCAGTTCACCATTATGGGGGTGCCCTCACATTCTATATAACCAGTTCACCATTATGGGGGTGCCCTCACATTCTATATAACCAGTACACCATTATGGGGGTGCCCTCACATTCTATATAACCAGTTCACCATTATGGGGGTGCCCTCACATTCTATATAACCAGTACACCATTATGGGGGTGCCCTCATATTCTGTATAACCAGTACACCATTATGGGGTGCCCTCACATTCTATATAACCAGTACACCATTATGGGGGTGCCCTCACATTCTATATAACCAGTTCACCATTATGGGGGTGCCCTCACATTCTATATAACCAGTACACCATTATGGGGGTGCCCTCATATTCTGTATAACCAGTACACCATTATGGGGTGCCCTCACATTCTATGTAACCAGTACACCATTATGGGGGTGCCCTCACATACTATATACCAGTACACCATTATGGGGGTGCCCTCACATTCTATGTAACCAGTACACCCTTATGGGGGTGCCCTCACATTCTGTATAACCAGTACACCATTATGGGGTGACCTCATGTTCTATATACCCAGTACACCATTATGGGGGTGCCCTCACATTCTATATAACCAGTACACCATTATGGGGGTGCCCTCACGTTCTATATAACCAGTACACCATTATGGGGGTGCCCTCACATTCTATATAACCAGTTCACCATTATGGGGGTGCCCTCACATTCTATATAACCAGTACACCATTATGGGGGTGCCCTCATATTCTGTATAACCAGTACACCATTATGGGGTGCCCTCACATTCTATATAACCAGTACACCATTATGGGGGTGCCCTCACATTCTATATAACCAGTACACCATTATGGGGGTGCCCTCACTTTCTATATAACCAGTATAACATTATGGGGTGCCCTCACGTTCTATATAACCAGTATAACATTATGGGGGTGCCCTCACGTTCTATATAACCAGTACACCATTATGGGGGTGCCCTCATATTCTGTATAACCAGTACACCATTATGGGGGTGCCCTCACGTTCTATATAACCAGTACACCATTATGGGGGTGCCCTCATATTCTGTATAACCAGTACACCATTATGGGGTGCCCTCACGTTCTATATAACCAGTATAACATTATGGGGGTGCCCTCACGTTCTATATAACCAGTTCACCATTATGGGGGTGCCCTCACATTCTATATAACCAGTTCACCATTATGGGGGTGCCCTCACTTTCTATATAACCAGTATAACATTATGGGGTGCCCTCACGTTCTATATAACCAGTATAACATTATGGGGGTGCCCTCACGTTCTATATAACCAGTTCACCATTATGGGGGTGCCCTCACGTTCTATATAACCAGTTCACCATTATGGGAGAGCTGTGGACATTACATTGCGGTGAATGGAACGGCGTCAGTTTCACTTACAGGACACTTACCTCAAAATGTATTAAGAACATGATGTATCGGTGGAATTGCGCCCAGTCCCTGACACCTGCAGAAAGAAGGATCGGCATCATTGCCCCTAGATTGTACATGTGCGGAGGAGGATGGTGGTCGGCCTACCATAGGAATGGCTGCGGATCCCGCTCAAGGACATCTGGCGCTCTGGGTCACCGCCGATCGACACCTTGGCCTTCAGGCCTCCCCATTGCTCATAGCGGTAGTGCTCGTCCTTAGATCTGCAAAGGCGCAACACGGAACCCATCACAGCGTCCATCCGACCTAGAACCTGCTCTAGAGCCTACAGTGCTAGTAGTGGTGATTGTAGTATTATTGGTGGTAGTAGTGGTATTATTGGTGGCAGTGGTGGTGATTGATAGTGGTGGTAGTAATAGTGAAAGTAGTAGTAGTAATAGTGGTGTTAGTAGTGTTAATAGTGGTGACAGTAGTAGTATTGATAGTGGTGGTGATAGTAATAGTAATAATGGTGATAGTAGTAGTAATAGTGGTGATAGTAGTAGTCTTAGTAACAGTGATAGGGGTTATAGTAGTAGTAACAGAGGAGGTAGTAGTAGTAATAGTTGTGACAGTAATAGTGGTGGTAGTAGTATGAGTAATAGTGGTGGTAGTAGTGGTGACAGTAGTAGTAATAGTAGTCATAGTAGTGGTGATAGTAGTAATAGTAGTGGTAGTAGTAATAGTGGTGGTAGTAGTGGTGATATTAGTATGAGTAATAGTGGTCATAGTAGTGGTGATAGTAGTAGTAGTAGTAATAATAGTGGTGGTAGTAGTGGTGACAGTAGTAGTCATAGTAGTGGTGATAGTAGTAATAGTAGTGGAAGTAGTAGTATTAAGTAGTAGTATTAGAGGTGATTTTTAGGAATCTTACTTTTTCACAGCAGATAAGAATTCCATGCTCAGCGGCTCCATGGCCATCGCATCTGCGGCCGTGCTGGGGTTAAAGTCATAATCAAAGTCATAGACGTCGGTGGCGGCTGTCCAACTGAGGAGGAGACATAAAGCACCTCAGTGTAGCATCTGCCATAAATCAGGGGCATGCTGCGACTTGTAGTCCCCAGAATGTTTCCTACTGTACAGACAAATATCTTACGTACAGCAATGTAAATGTGACGTGCACTTTGGAGCCACCATCGTCACTGTCACTGTGTCGGAACGGTCCCTTCCTGAAAATCAAGCAAAGAAAAGGATCATCAGGAAGTGACACATCACTTAAAGAAGGGTTGTTTATTTTTTGTGTTTTTTTTGTAATTTTTCAAGCAACTATATAAAAAGAGTAATGGTATCTCAATAACACAAGAGGTCAGGGTCAGCAGAGTCATCTCATTATCTGATTATCAGAGGGTGGGGTCAGCAGAGTCACCTCATTATCTGATTATCATTAGAGGGTGGGGTCAGCAGAGTCATCTCATTATCATTGGAGGGTGGGGTCAGCAGAGTCACCTCATTAAAGTAAGAGGGCAGGGTCAGCAGAGTCATCTCATTAAGAGGGTAGAGTTAGCAGAGTCATCTCATTATTTTTAAAAAGTAGGGTCAGTAGAGTCATCTCATTATCTGATTATCATTGGAGGGTGGGGTCAGTAGAGTCATCTCATTATCTGATTATCATTAGAGAGTGGGGTCAGCAGAGTCATCTCATTATATGATTATCATTGGAGGGTGGGGTCAGCAGAGTTATCTCATTATCTGATTATCATTAGAGGGTGGGGTCAGCAGAGTCATCTCATTATATGATTATCATTAGAGGGTGGGGTCAGCAGAGTCATCTCATTATCTGATTATCATTAGAGGGTGGGGTCAGCAGAGTCACCTCATTATCTGATGATCATTAGAGGGTGGGGTCAGCAGAGTCATCTCATTATCATTGGAGGGTGGGATCACCAGAGTCATCTCATTATCATTGGAGGGTGGGGTCAGCAGAGTCATCTCATTATCATTAGAGGGTGGGGTCAGCAGAGTCATCTCATTATCATTGGAGGGTGGGGTCGGCAGAGTCCTCTCATTATCAGTAGAGGACAGGGTGAGCAGAGTCATCTCATTATCAACAGAGGACAGGGTCAGTAGAGTCATCTCTTTATCAATAGAGGGTGAGTCCACAGAGTCATCTAATTGTTAATAGAGAATAGAGTAATCTCATTACCAATAAAGGGTGGGGTCACTAAAGTCATCTCATTATCATTAGAGGGTGGCGTCAGCAGACTAATTTTATCCTTAGAGGGTGGGTTTAGCAGAGTCATCTCATTATTAGTAGAGGGAGGATTCAACAGTTATCTCATTATCAGTGGAGAATAGGGTCAGCAGAGTCATTTCTTTGCCAATAGAGGACAGGGTCAGTAGAGTCATCTCATTATCATTACAGGATGGGCTCAACAGGGTCATCTCATTACCATTAGAGGAGGTCAACAGAGTAATCTTATCATTAAAGGGTGGGATAAGCAGAGTCATCGCATTATCATTAGAGGGTGGGTTCAGCAGTATTATCATTAGAGGGTGTGGTCGGCAGTGATTTCATTATCATTACAGAACAGGGTAAGTAAAGTCATCTCATTATCATTAGAGGGTGGAGTCAATAGAGTCATCTCATTATCATTAGAAGACAGGATCAGCAGAGTCATCTCATTATCACTAGAGGGTGGGGTCAGTAGAGTCATCTTATTATCATTAGAGGACAGGATCAATAGTCATATCATTATCATTAGAGGGCAGGGTCAGCAGTCATCTCATTATCATTAGAGGACAGGATCAATAGTCATATTATTATCATTAGAGGGCAGGGTCAGCAGTCATCTCATTATCATTAGAAGGTGGGGTCAAGAAGTGTCATCTCATTATCATTAGAGGGTGGGGTCAGAAGTGTCATCTCATTACCACTAGAGGGCGGAGTCAGTAGTGTCATCTGATTACTTTAATAAGGCTCCCACTGCAAGAAGTTGATATCAACCTTAAGACTCCGTCAAAAGAAATCCTCCATGTCTGGAACGGCTGCAGACACGTCACTGTGAGACCCCCAGCGCCCCAGCTGTCGTTCGCCTCAGTTGCCATGATGGTGACGGGGTGCTCAGGATGCTGCAGAGGAAAGATATTGGCCCACATTTACTAATGTCAGTGCACCTAGATTTTGGTTTATGTTGATGCCATTTTGGGGTGTGCCCCATCTTTTTATTGTTTATGGTTAGATCTCATGCCATAGACTGTGATGGTTTACCATTGCAGTCTACAGTAAAATCAGTGTTCGTATTAAGCCTTGCAGCAGGAAGGGCATAATATGAACTTCACAGGGCGGGCCTCCGAGTTATCACAAGGCCCCAGGCTGCCATAGCAATGTCACAAGTCTGCGCAGGATGCAGCATTTGTAGCATTTCTGTCAAATTTAGAACTTTGTGGCGAAAGTTAATTTTTAAAGGTAACATCCCTGATGTTGTAGAGTAGTAAAGGAATTGATGATGAAATACATAATGAACTAGGGCAAGGAAAGGGTTAATGGTAAAGTCCAAAGTGACCTAAGGCAGTTCAAGGGGATAATTATAAAGTTCCAAATGGTCTTGGGCAGCACAGGGGGAAGGTCCTCAGTGATCTAGGGCACTGAAGTATTTTATAGTGAAGTCTGCAGTGGTCAATGCAGGGGTTAATAGTATAGTCCCTGGAAGCCTAGGTAAGAGAAAAGATTGATCATATAGTCCCTGGTGGTCTAGGAAAGAGGAGAATGTAATACTAAAGCCCGCAGTGGTCCAAAGAAGTGTGTGTACAGATTAATTGGCCAAGGGCAGCATGAGGCTGAATGGTAAAGTCCCTGGTGGTCTAGGGCAGTAAAGAATTTAAGGGCAAAGACCCTGGTGGAAAGGACAGTGCGAGCAGGGGTTAATAGTATTGCCCCTAGAAGAATAGCCAAGTTAAGAGGTTAATAGTAAAGTCCCTGGTGGTCCACAGCAGTGCACATAGGAGTCAATGCCAAATTGTTGGTCAAGGACAGTTAAGAGTCTAATGGTAAAGCCCGGGTGGTCTTGTGTAGTGAAGGGGCTACTATTCACTTCTACAGGCTGCAGGAATGTACTGCTTTAAAAATATGAAGGCATCTTCCCAGCAAAGATGAAGCAGATTAGAAACCCTACAGATGACAGAGATCAACCAGATAATACAGATCACGGAGATCATACAGATCATATAAATCACAGAGCACTGGGCCCTTGTCTAGTAAGATAATAATATAATCACCAAACCTGGAGAAGCTCGGAGCGGAGCCAGAGACAGGAACCACGAGCAGAGAATAAACACAGAGAAGACTCACAAAGACTTACCTCAAAATCACCGACCCCGTCCACCCTCAGAAACAACCAGACCTCACAGCGGTTCTCCGATCTCCGGGCGACACGAGCGATGATGAAGCTTTTACCATCCTCTGTGAAGGCTGTGAAATATACGGAGTCTATAGCCTGGAGCGGAAGGAAAGCAATTATATCCATAGGGCGGTATTATAGTAGTTATATTCTTGTACATAGGAGCAGTATTATAGTAGTTATATTCTTGTACATAGGAGCAGTATTATAGTAGTTATATTCTTGTACATAGGAGGCAGTATTATAGTAGTTATATTCTTGTACATAGGAGCAGTATTATAGTAGTTATATTCTTGTACATAGGAGCAGTATTATAGTAGTTATATTCCTGTACATAGGAGCAGTATTATAGTAGTTATATTCCTGTACATAGGAGGCAGTATTATAGTAGTTATATTCTTGTACATAGCAGTATTATAGTAGTTATATTCCTGTACATAGGAGCAGTATTATAGTAGTTATATTCTTGTACATAGGAGCAGTATTATAGTAGTTATATTCCTGTACATAGGAGCAGTATTATAGTAGTTATATTCCTGTACATAGGAGGCAGTATTATAGTAGTTATATTCTTGTACATAGCAGTATTATAGTAGTTATATTCTTGTACATAGGAGGCAGTATTATAGTAGTTATATTCTTGTACATAGGAGGCAGTATTATAGTAGTTATATTCTTGTACATAGGAGCAGTATTATAGTAGTTATATTCTTGTACATAGGAGCAGTATTATAGTAGTTATATTCTTGTACATAGGAGCAGTCTTATAGTAGTTATATTCTTGTACATAGGAGGCAGTATTATAGTAGTTATATTCTTGTACATAGGAGCAGTATTATAGTAGTTATATTCTTGTACATAGGAGCAGTCTTATAGTAGTTATATTCTTGTACATAGGAGCAGTATCATAGTAGTTATATTCTTGTACATAGGGGCAGTATTATAGTAGTTATATTCTTGTACATAGGAGGCAGTATTATAGTAGTTATATTCTTGTACATAGGAGGCAGTATTATAGTAGTTATATTCTTGTACATAGGAGCAGTATTATAGTAGTTATATTCTTGTACATAGGAGTAGTATTATAGTAGTTATAGTCTTGTACATAGGAGCAGTATTATAGTAGTTATATTCTTGTACATAGGAGCAGTATTATAGTAGTTATATTCTTGTACATAGGAGCAGTATTATAGTAGTTATATTCTTGTACATAGGAGGCAGTATTATAGTAGTTATATTCTTGTACATAGGAGCAGTATTATAGTAGTTATAGTCTTGTACATAGGAGCAGTATTATAGTAGTTATATTCTTGTACATAGGAGCAGTATTATAGTAGTTATATTCTTGTACATAGGAGCAGTATCATAGTAGTTATATTCTTGTACATAGGGGCAGTATTATAGTAGTTATATTCTTGTACATAGGAGGCAGTATTATAGTAGTTATATTCTTGTACATAGGAGGCAGTATTATAGTAGTTATATTCTTGTACATAGGAGCAGTATTATAGTAGTTATATTCTTGTACATAGGAGTAGTATTATAGTAGTTATAGTCTTGTACATAGGAGCAGTATTATAGTAGTTATATTCTTGTACATAGGAGCAGTATTATAGTAGTTATATTCTTGTACATAGGAGCAGTATTATAGTAGTTATATTCTTGTACATAGGAGGCAGTATTATAGTAGTTATATTCTTGTACATAGGAGCAGTATTATAGTAGTTATATTCTTGTACATAGGAGCAGTATTATAGTAGTTATATTCTTGTACATAGGAGCAGTATTATAGTAGTTATAGTCTTGTACATAGGAGCAGTATTATAGTAGTTATATTCTTGTACATAGGAGCAGTATTATAGTAGTTATATTCTTGTACATAGGAGCAGTATTATAGTAGTTATATTCTTGTACATAGGAGTAGTATTATAGTAGTTATAGTCTTGTACATAGGAGCAGTATTATAGTAGTTATATTCTTGTACATAGGAGCAGTATTATAGTAGTTATATTCTTGTACATAGGGGGCAGTATTATAGTAGTTATATTCTTGTACATAGGAGCAGTTTTATAGCAGTTATATTCTTGTACATAGGAGCAGTATTATAGTAGTTATATTCTTGTACATAGGAGGCAGCATTATAGTAGTTATATTCCTGTACATAGGAGGCAGTATTATAGTAGTTATATTCTTGTACATAGGAGCAGTATTATAGTAGTTATATTCTTGTACATAGCAGTATTATAGTAGTTATATTCTTGTACATAGGAGGCAGTATTATAGTAGTTATATTCTTGTACATAGGAGGCAGTATTATAGTAGTTATATTCTTGTACATAGGAGGCAGTATTATAGTAGTTATATTCTTGTACATAGGAGGCTGTATTATAGTAGTTATATTCTTGTACATAGGAGCAGTATTATAGTAGTTATATTCTTGTACATAGGAGCAGTATTATAGTAGATATATTCTTATACATAGGAGCAGTATTATAGTAGTTATATTCTTGTACATAGGAGCAGTATTATAGTAGTTATATTCTTGTACATAGGAGCAGTATTATAGTAGTTATATTCTTGTACATCGGAGCAGTATTATAGTAGTTATATTCTTGTACATAGGAGCAGTATTATAGTAGTTATATTCTTGTACATAGGAGGCAGTATTATAGCAGTTATATTCTTGTACATAGGAGCAGTATTATAGTAGTTATATTCTTGTACAGAGGAGCAGTATTATAGTAGTTATATTCTTGTACATAGAAGCAGTATTATAGTAGTTATATTCTTGTACATAGGAGCAGTATTATAGTAGTTATATTCTTGTACATAGGAGGCAGTATTATAGTAGTTATATTCTTGTACATAGGAGGCAGTATTATAGTAGTTATATTCTTGTACATAGGAGGCAGTATTATAGTAGTTATATTCTTGTACATAGGAGGCAGTATTATAGTAGTTATATTCTTGTACATAGGAGCAGTATTATAGTAGTTATATTCTTGTACATAGGAGCAGTATTATAGTAGTTATATTCTTGTACATAGGAGCAGTATTATAGTAGATATATTCCTGTACATAGGAGCAGTATTATAGTAGTTATATTCTTGTGCATAGGAGCAGTATTATAGTAGTTATATTCTTGTACATAGGAGCAGTATTATAGTAGATATATTCTTGTACATAGGAGCAGTATTATAGTAGTTATATTCTTGTACATAGGAGCAGTATTATAGTAGTTATATCCTTGTACATAGGAGCAGTATTATAGTAGTTATATCCTTGTACATAGGGGCAGTATTATAGTAGTTATATTCTTGTACATAGGAGCAGTATTATAGTAGTTATATTCTTGTACATAGGAGCAGTATTATAGTAGTTATATTCTTGTACATAGGAGCAGTATTATAGTAGTTATATTCTTGTACATAGGAGGCAGTATTATAGTAGTTATATTCTTGTATATAGGAACAGTATTATAGTAGTTATATTCTTGTACATAGGAGGCAGTATTATAGTAGTTATATTCCTGTACATAGGAGGCAGTATTATAGTAGTTATATTCTTGTACATAGGAGGCAGTATTATAGTAGTTATATTCTTGTACATAGGAGGCAGTATTATAGTAGTTATATTCTTGTACATAGGAGGCAGTATTATAGTAGTTATATTCTTGTACATAGGAGCAGTATTATAGTAGTTATATTCTTGTACATAGGAGCAGTATTATAGTAGTTATATTCTTGTACATAGGAGCAGTATTATAGTAGATATATTCCTGTACATAGGAGCAGTATTATAGTAGTTATATTCTTGTGCATAGGAGCAGTATTATAGTAGTTATATTCTTGTACATAGGAGCAGTATTATAGTAGATATATTCTTGTACATAGGAGCAGTATTATAGTAGTTATATTCTTGTACATAGGAGCAGTATTATAGTAGTTATATCCTTGTACATAGGAGCAGTATTATAGTAGTTATATCCTTGTACATAGGGGCAGTATTATAGTAGTTATATTCTTGTACATAGGAGCAGTATTATAGTAGTTATATTCTTGTACATAGGAGCAGTATTATAGTAGTTATATTCTTGTACATAGGAGCAGTATTATAGTAGTTATATTCTTGTACATAGGAGGCAGTATTATAGTAGTTATATTCTTGTATATAGGAACAGTATTATAGTAGTTATATTCTTGTACATAGGAGGCAGTATTATAGTAGTTATATTCTTGTACATAGGAGGCAGTATTATAGTAGTTGTATTCTTGTACATAGGAGCAGTATTATAGTAGTTATATTCTTGTACATAGGAGCAGTATTATAGTAGTTATATTCTTGTACATAGGGGGCAGTATTATAGTAGTTATATTCTTGTACATAGGAGGCAGTATTATAGCAGTTATATTCTTGTACATAGGAGCAGTATTATAGTAGTTATATTCTTGTACATAGGAGGCAGTATTATAGCAGTTATATTCTTGTACATCGGAGCAGTATTATAGTAGTTATATTCTTGTACATAGGAGCAGTATTATAGCAGTTATATTCTTGTACATAGGAGGCAGTATTATAGCAGTTATATTCTTGTACATAGGAGCAGTATTATAGTAGTTATATTCTTGTACAGAGGAGCAGTATTATAGTAGTTATATTCTTGTACATAGAAGCAGTATTATAGTAGTTATATTCTTGTACATAGGAGCAGTATTATAGTAGTTATATTCTTGTACATAGGAGGCAGTATTATAGTAGTTATATTCTTGTACATAGGAGGCAGTATTATAGTAGTTATATTCTTGTACATAGGAGCAGTATTATAGTAGTTATATTCTTGTACAGAGGAGCAGTATTATAGTAGTTATATTCTTGTACATAGAAGCAGTATTATAGTAGTTATATTCTTGTACATAGGAGCAGTATTATAGTAGTTATATTCTTGTACATAGGAGGCAGTATTATAGTAGTTATATTCTTGTACATAGGAGGCAGTATTATAGTAGTTATATTCTTGTACATAGGAGGCAGTATTATAGTAGTTATATTCTTGTACATAGGAGCAGTATTATAGTAGTTATATTCTTGTACATAGGAGCAGTATTATAGTAGTTATATTCTTGTACATAGGAGCTGTATTATAGTAGATATATTCTTGTACATAGGAGGCAGTATTATAGTAGTTATATTCTTGTACATAGGAGGCAGTATTATAGTAGTTATATTCTTGTACATAGGAGCAGTATTATAGTAGTTATATTCTTGTACATAGGAGGCAGTATTATAGCAGTTATATTCTTGTACATAGGAGCAGTATTATAGTAGTTATATTCTTGTACAGAGGAGCAGTATTATAGTAGTTATATTCTTGTACATAGAAGCAGTATTATAGTAGTTATATTCTTGTACATAGGAGCAGTATTATAGTAGTTATATTCTTGTACATAGGAGGCAGTATTATAGTAGTTATATTCTTGTACATAGGAGGCAGTATTATAGTAGTTATATTCTTGTACATAGGAGGCAGTATTATAGTAGTTATATTCTTGTACATAGGAGCAGTATTATAGTAGTTATATTCTTGTACATAGGAGCAGTATTATAGTAGTTATATTCTTGTACATAGGAGCTGTATTATAGTAGATATATTCTTGTACATAGGAGGCAGTATTATAGTAGTTATATTCTTGTACATAGGAGGCAGTATTATAGTAGTTATATTCTTGTACATAGGAGCAGTATTATAGTAGTTATATTCTTGTACATAGGAGGCAGTATTATAGCAGTTATATTCTTGTACATAGGAGCAGTATTATAGTAGTTATATTCTTGTACAGAGGAGCAGTATTATAGTAGTTATATTCTTGTACATAGAAGCAGTATTATAGTAGTTATATTCTTGTACATAGGAGCAGTATTATAGTAGTTATATTCTTGTACATAGGAGGCAGTATTATAGTAGTTATATTCTTGTACATAGGAGGCAGTATTATAGTAGTTATATTCTTGTACATAGGAGGCAGTATTATAGTAGTTATATTCTTGTACATAGGAGCAGTATTATAGTAGTTATATTCTTGTACATAGGAGCAGTATTATAGTAGTTATATTCTTGTACATAGGAGCTGTATTATAGTAGATATATTCTTGTACATAGGAGCAGTATTATTGTAGTTATATTCTTGTACATAGGAGCAGTATTATAGTAGTTATATTCTTGTACATAGGAGCAGTATTATAGTAGTTATATTCTTGTACATAGGAGGCAATATTATAGCACATGAGTACAAAAATTCCAGCCTCCGATTACATAAAAAATCCCAGAGTTTATTAGATCATGTTAAAAATCAGTCAAGTGTGCAGATCCAAAACTTTTGGATACATCTTTTCTGCACACTAAGTTCAAACATGAACTGCAGGCAAAGGAAAGGACAGAGAGCACTGGCAGACAAAAGGACACCCAGACATACAGACTTCATGCACCTGGACACATGGACTTCAGGTACATGGACATTATTCAGACAC
Source organism: Bufo bufo (assembly GCF_905171765.1). Taxonomy (NCBI): domain Eukaryota; kingdom Metazoa; phylum Chordata; class Amphibia; order Anura; family Bufonidae; genus Bufo; species Bufo bufo. The sequence goes on along the minus strand of NC_053398.1, from coordinate 146,835,905 downwards.
AGCAGATACATAAAGAAGCTATGGAAGACTGGACAAGAACTAGGACATACTGCAGACAACACACAGGACTAGAACAGGATTCAGACTGTGACACAAATCAGAATTAGGGTCGCCGACCATTCAGAAATTTCTGGACATTACATAAAAATTGTCTGTGAAACAAAATAGACGTGTCTGTGCTTTTTTTGAGGCTGGCGGTTCTTGACTAGATTATTTTGGTGGTGATTCTCATTATTTTCAGTAAATGCTGTTAATGAGTCATTATCAGTATATTGAGCTGTAGACATGTGTTACTTATAATATTTATCGTTCATTATGATTTTCGAATTTGTCCATAAAAAATGTTGGTTGATTTTGGGATAAGTTGTCCAGAAAAAATTATTCTGTTTGGCGACCCTGATCAGAACATGAAAACCAGTGATAAACTAGAACAATCCAGAAACAACCAATGAACAAGGAGCGACCGTTGTTCAACCAGGGCAGGTTATGACACTGAGGAGACATCGCACACACTGAATGATACAGACACACAGCAAGAGAAAGATTAACCCTCGCAGAAATGAAGAGGAGCGCAAGCACGTCGGCACAATTCCAACCACAAGCAAGTGACACAGGACACTATATCACCTAAATTTAATATCAACCAAATATTTATAGGGATTGAAACTCTGATTTTCTGATTCAGGGCTCCAAGAGACAGAATTCTAGATTCGGTCTTCCAGAAGCAACCACTAGGGGGAGCTCACTGAAGATAGATATATTGCTGTATAACTCTGCAGTAGAGTTCTCCCCCTAGTGGTGACTGCAGAACGTACGTCTGTGGCTGTGTAATAGAAAGCAGGGGATTTGGAGCTGTATATCAATAGGCTGTGCAACTCTGAAAATAGGGAGCTCCGTCTAGAGATTTCTATAGAGGAGGGAGATAATGCAAACCATGGCTTTTAAATGGAGGAAAGTCACCTTTATCTGGCCACCTGAAGATCAAGGAGACACAGTATTACATAGAGCACGACAGCTCTTCATTCTATGGATTGGGGGGAGGGGGGTCATTAGGGAAAGTTACTTGTTAGCTTCTCAGTGACACATTATAATCAGTAGAATGTGCTGCCCGTTATCTAATGGATAGATCCAGGAGATGCTCCATAACTTCCATAGTAAAGTGTGTGAGCTGAACCCAGAAGGAGTAAATCTCGCGGTAAGGGACTTTAATAATATACTTTGCACCATGGTGGAAATGTCTGACCTCAAAAGATACCACAATAGGCCGAGAGAGCAACAACCCAACAGTTGGTTCGACCGGGAGTGTAAAGATATAAGGAAGGCGCTAAGAATGGCCTCAAATAGGAACCAACCAACCCAACTAACCCCAGTCTGAGGGAAGCCTACAACAACATACAAAGACATCACAAAACCATCCTCAGAAAGAAAAAGCAACATCTCAACCAAGCTCCTCCAACTCCAAGATGCTCTCCAGGACAACTCCTTCTGGAAACTATGAAAACACATGGACCAAACCCATAAAAACACCAACCTCCACATCCAAGACAGCAACATCTGGCTCCAGTACTTGAAGGATTTTTACAAAGCCATCTCGAGGGAGGACCAAAGCCAAGAACAAAAAGAAATCACGAAAAAGCTGAAGGACATGGAGGAACAAAATCTAAGATTTCCAAAACCCTCTAGAAAGACCGATCACGCTGCAGGAGATAACAGAGAGGATCCAGGCTGCAATAGTAAAGCACCACCATACACAAGAGCGGAGACAGGTACGACCAGCCAACTATAGAGGGATATGTGTCAGCAGCAACCTGGGAAACTCCTCAGCAGTATCCTGAATAAGAGGAGCCTCAGCTTCCTCACCCAGCACAACATCCTCAGCAGAAGCCAAGCAGGCCTCATGCCAAGCCATCGCACCGCGGGCCAGATCTACACTCTGCAGAGCGTCACCAAGAGCCACGTAAGCAATACAAAGCATGGAAAGATCTCTGCCTGCTTTGTGGACTAACCCTTAGGATACCGGAGGTTTTTTCATTTTTTGCGTTTTAATTTTTCTTCCCTATTTTCCTTGAGCCATAACTTTTTTATATTTCCGGTCACATAGCTGTATGTGTATGGCTTATTTTTTGCGGGACAGGTTGTACTTTCTAATGCCACCATTAATTATGGCATTCAATGTAGTGGGAAGCGGTAAAAAAATTCCAAATGGGGTGGAATTGGGAAAAAAACGCAATTCCTTCACTGTTTTACGGGTTTTGTTCCCACGGCGTTTCGATTACAACGATACCCCATATGTATAGGTTCTTTATGTCTAAATAGTGTAAAAATAAATTCAAACTTTAATAACTTTTTATTTTATTTTTTATATCACCACATTCTGACTCTTTTATACTTATGTCTACTGAGCTGTTTAAGGGCTCGTTTCTTGCGGAACAATGTGTCGTTTTTATTGATACCATTTTGGAGAGTGCGTGACTTTTTGAACACATTTTATTACATTTCTTGGGGTTAAGAGAAGCAATGAAAAAATGGCAAATCGGCCATTTTGACCCTTTTTTCCGTTACGCCATTCACCATGTTGATTCCATTTTAATAGAATGGGCGCTTGCGGTCACTGTGATACCAAGTATAACAAATGGGAATTTGGTATCTGATATTACTGTAGGGGAAAGCTTGGGATCTAGTGATCACCAGTCAGTGTGGTTTACTATAAGTACAGAGTCACACCACACAAAAACAAAAGTTTTAGATTTTAGAAAAACAGACTTTTCTAGAATTAGATTAGTGGTATACGAGTCCTTATCAGATTGGAACAGTTTCATTGGAGTCCAGGAGAAATGGGACTACTTAAAAGTGGCACTATTGAAGGCAACAGAAAATTGCATTAGGTTTGTCAGTAAAAGCAAAAAAAGGAAGAGACCACTGTGGTACTCGGCAGAAGTGGCCAAAATCATTAAAAACAAAAATATAGCATTTAGGAATTATAAAAAAAAAAAAATAGGATGACAGGCAAATTTATAAGATTAGGCAGAGTTATAAGAGTTATAAGTTATAAGAGCTTCTAAAGCACAGGCAGAAGAGAAATGAGCTCAGTCAGGGAAAAAAGGCGATAAGGCATTCTTCAGATACATAAATGAAAAAAGGAAACAAAAGAAGGAAGGTATATGGAAGAAGATAAAGAACTAGATGACGGCCTCAATGAATACTTCTGCTCAGTTTTTACAAAAGAAAATGAAGGAAAAGGACCTCAGTTAGGAAGGAAGACTAATGAATCTTTTGATGCATGTGTCTTTACAGAGGAAGAGGTTCTAAGTCAGCTGTCTAAAATTAATACAAATAAGTCACAGGGGCCTGATGGGATACACCCAAAGCTATTAAAAGAGCTTAGCGGCGAACTAGCAAAACCATTAACAGATTTATTTAACCAATCACTGGCAACAGGAGTCGTCCCAGAAGATTGGAAATTAGCAAATGTTGTGCCCATTCACAAGAAAGGTAGTAGGGAGGAATCGGGCAACTATAGGCCAGTAAGCCTGACATCAATAGTGGGGGAATTAATGGAAACCATACTTAATGAGAGGATTGTGGAACATCTAAAATCCCATGGATTGAAAGATGAAAAACAGCATGGGTTTACTTCAGGAAGATCATGTCAAACTAATCTTATAGATTTTTTTTTGATTGGGTGACTAAAATAATAGATGGCGGAGGTGCAGTAGACATCGCTTATCTAGACTTCAGTAAGGCTTTTGATACTGTCCCACATAGAAGGCTTATCAATAAAGTGCAGTCTTTGGGCTTGGACTCCCATATTGTTGAATGGATTAGGCAGTGGCTGAGGAACAGACAACAGAGGGTTGTAGTCAATGGAGTATATTCAGACCAAGGTCTTGTTACCAGTGGGGTACCTCAGGGATCTGTTCTGGGACCCATATTGTTAAATATCTTTATCAGCGAAATTACAGAAGGCCTCGATGGTAAGGTGGGTCTTTTTGCTGATGACACAAAGATGTGTAACAGGGTTGATGTTCCTGGAGGAATACACGGAATGGAAAAGGACTTAGGAAAACTAGAGGAATGGTCAAAAATCTGGCAACTAAAATTTTATGTGGATAAGTGCAAGATAATGCACCTGGGGCGTAAAAACCCAAGAGCAGAATATAAAATCAGTGATACAGTCCTAACCTCAGTATCTGAGGAAAGGGATTTAGGGGTCATTATTTCAGAAGACCTAAAGGTAGGCAGACCATGTCATAGAGCAGCAGGAGATGCTAGCAGAATGCTGGGGTGTATAGGGAGAGGCATTACCAGTAGACAGAGGGGGCGCTCATGCCGCTCTACAGAGCACTAGTGAGACCTCATCTGGAGTATTGTGCTCAGTACTGGAGACCATATCTCCAGAAGGATATTAATACTTCGGAGAGAGTTCAGAGAAGAGCTACTAAACTGGTCCATGGATTGCAGGATAAAACTTACCAGGAAAGGTTAAAGGACCTTAACATGTATAGCTTGGAAGAAAGAAGAGACAGAGGGGAGATGAGAGAAACTGCTAAATACATAAAGGGAATCAACAAGGTAAAAGAGGAGAGAAGATTTACAAGAAGAAAAACTGCTACAGGAGGACATAGTGTTAAATTAGAGGGGCAAAGGTTTAAAAGTAATATCAGGAAGTATTACTTTACTGAGAGAGTAGTGGATGCATGGAATAGCCTTCCTGCAGAAGTGGTAGCTGCAAATACAGTGAAGGGGTTTAAGCATGCATGGGATAGGCATAAGGCCATCCTTCATATAAGATAGGGCCGGGGGCTATCCATAGGATTCAGTATATTGGGCAGACTAGATGGGCCAAATGGTTCTTATCTGCCGACACATTCTATGTTTCTATGTTTCCATGTTAAGTATAACCAAGTCCCCGAAGATACCGGAGGACATAGCGGGAGAACGGAGCGGCACCCAGGGATAATAGTAAGTGCAGTGAGATCCCTGGGCGCCACTGTACATATCATGATACTTAGTCAGAATTTTTTATTTTTTTTGTGATGATTTTGTGGCTCATATCTGAGCCTATAAATTATGTTTTAAATTTTTCATTTTGGTCTATCAGAGATTTTTAAAATGCATTTTTAACTTGATTTTGCTCATTTGTTATCCTGGCAAAATAAGAATTGCAGCATGAACACTTTCAGCCTCATCAGCAAGGTTGAAAGTTTTCAGCGCAAGTACCGATGCCCCAATTGGCCAAACGGGGCATCGGTAGGAAGCCCTGAAGCTCGAGCTTCCGGGTTTTTGTGCATTTAGATGCCGTGACCTCACTTGGTCACGGCATCTAAAGCATTTGATTAAGGCGATCGGCATTATTGCCGGTCACAGTAATTAGCCACAGATCTTTGCTGTTTGAAACAGCAGAGATCTGCCGGCCATGGCACCAGCTGCACGTGCGAGCAGGCGCCATGTTTACACATCGATCCAGCACCGTACATGTACGTTGCTGGTATTGAAAAGGTTAAGAAGTCCTTTGACTCAGTCAGTGTGGCACCGGGGACTATTCCTGAAACTTCTGGAAAGCGGAATAGGAGGAAAAACATATGATGTCATCAGAAACTCCTACACTGAGAACAGATGCAGCGTGAAGGTGAACGGGAGGAGAACGGCTTATTTCCGGCAGAGCCGAGGAGTCAGACAGGGCTGCAGCCTCAGTCCAACCCTGTTTAACATCTACATCAATGAGCTGGCGGTGGCTCTGGAGTTCTCCTCATCACCCGGTCTCACCCTTCAGGACACCGAGGTGAAATTTCTGCTTAAGGCTACTTTCACACTTGCGTTGTGAAGATCCGGCAGGCAGATCCGTAGCCGGAACTGCCTGCTGGATCCGGAAATCCATGTGCAAACGGATAGGATCCTGATCAGTGTTACTAATGCCATCAGTTGGCATACGTTTTGACGGATCACTCTGCCGCAAGTGCGAAAGTAGTCTTAGGATAAAACTGATCTTTTTTTTTCTGGTATTGAGCCCCTAGGACGGAACTCTATACAGGAAAACTCTGACACAAGTGTGAAAGTGCCCTAATGCAGATGACCTCCTCCGTCACCAACTGAGAAAGGTCCCCAAGATAACCTGGAAATCCTGGAGAAAGTCAAAACTACGTGGGCACTGCCCATCAATCCACAAAAACAACAGCATCATGGTGTCCTGAAGAGAAACCGGGAAGCTGCCGGGCGTCCGCCCTTCCTGCTAAACAACTGTCCACAGAAACCGACAGCTGCACCGACCTGGGCCTAGAAATCAGCGATCAGGGAGAAAACCAGAGATACTGCAAGACAAGGCGAGCAACACCTTCTATGTCATCAGAAGACGTCTCTCATCTCAAGGCACAGACATGAGAGAGATAGATAATAGATAGATAATAGATAGATAGATAGATGATAGATAGATAGATATGAGATAGATAGATAGATAGATAGATAGATAGATAGATAGATAGATAATATATAGATAATAGATAGATAGATAGATAGATAGATAGATAGATAGATAGATAGATAATAGATAGATAGATAGATAGATAGATGATAGATAGATAGATAGATAATAGATAGATAATAGATAGATAGATAGATAGATGATAGATAGATAGATAGATAGATAATAGCTAGATAGATAGATAGATAGATAGATAGATAGATAGATAGATAGATAGATAGATAGATAGATAGATAATAGATAGATAATAAATAGATAGATAGATAATAGACATACAGCAAAAACGAAGGCAGCACTCCAAGTTTGTGAAAAAGGTGGAAGGTTTATTCACCCAACCAGCAGCAACGTTTCAGCTCTCTCTATGGAGCCTTTGTCCAGCTGGACAAAGGCTCCATAGAGAGAGCTGAAACGTTGCTGCTGGTTGGGTGAATAAACCTTCCACCTTTTTCACAAACTTGGAGTGCTGCCTTCGTTTTTGCTGTATGTCTACAATCTGGACCTTGGTCACAGGTCTTATAAGGAGGACTTTTTGCACCCACATTTATTATTTTTTTGAGTGCTGCTTCTTTTCTTTTCTCTTCTAGATAGATAATAGATAGATAGATAGATAGATAGATAGATAATAGATAGATAGATAGATAGATAGATAGATAATAGATAGATAATAGATAGATAGATAGATAATAGATAGATAATAGATAATAGATAGATAATAGATAGATAGATAATAGATAGATAATAAATAGATAATAGATAATAGATAGATAGATAATAGATAATAGATAGATAGATAATAGATAGATAGATAATAGATAGATAGATAATAGATAGATAGATAATAGATAGATAATAGATAGATAGATAGATAGATAATAGATAGATAATAGATAGATAATAGATAATAGATAGATAGATAATAGATAATAGATAGATAGATAATAGATAGCAGATAGATAGATAATAGATAGATAATAGATTAATAGATAGATAATAGATAGATAATAGATTAATAGATAGATAATAGATAGACAGATAGATAGATAGATAGAGGATAGATAGATAATAGATGGATGGATGGATATGCCAGTGTGGACCTGGCACTGCAGTTGAGGCCACCTTCATGTACTCACATAAGGATTATCCACCAGCTTTTGCGGAGCCTCCAGGTCACGGGTGGAAAGGTGCTGAGGATTGGGGGGCTTCCTCGCCCCAAGCATCTCTTGTTCCCGCAGCGCTCCGTACGACGATGTTTTTTTAGGCGAATATCGAATGAGCGTCAGGTAGATGAATCTCTTGATGCAGAACAATGGTCCTGGCACTGGGTATGCCCCTGAGGGGGCAGCTGGCACACGGGTTATGTAGCATTTTACCAAGAAAAGAAATGCCACAAAGAGCAGCAGAAAGACGGCCATCCCGTGCCGCAGGTTCGGAGAGACTGCCCTGCTGAACTCTGCTCCACTGCGCGGTGCACAACTTTCTTTCCTTCACTGCAATCTGATTTCGCAAGAAAGGATCAAAGAAGGAACTGAGAATCCTGAGAAAAGCAAACTGAAAGCAACGCCGGCAGCCGAAAGCATAGGAAGCAGGAAAGTATGTCACATGTATCCCTGCCCTACTGCTCGGCGGGGTCCTCTCTCTCTCTCCTGTAGAGTGTAAGCTCTTATGGGCAAGGAGCGCTCTCTCCTGTAGAGTGTAAGCTCTTATGGGCAAGGAGCACTCTGTCCTGTAGAGTGTAAGCTCTTATGGGCAAGGAGCGCTCTCTCCTGTAGAGTGTAAGCTCTTATGGGCAAGGACCGCTCTCTCCTGTAGAATATAAGCTCTTATGGGCAAGGACCGCTCTCTCCTGTAGAGTGTAAGCTCTTAAGGGCAAGGAGCGCTCTCTCCTGTAGAGTGTAAGCTCTTAAGGGCAAGGACCGCTCTCTCCTGTAGAGTGTAAGCTCTTATGGGCAAGGACCGCTCTCTCCTGTAGAGTGTAAGCTCTTATGGGCAAGGAGCGCTCTCTCCTGTAGAGTGTAAGCTCTTAAGGGCAAGGACCGCTCTCTCCTGTAGAGTGTAAGCTCTTATGGGCAAGGAGCGCTCTCTCCTGTAGAGTGTAAGCTCTTATGGGCAAGGACCGCTCTCTCCTGTAGAGTGTAAGCTCTTATGGGCAAGGACCGCTCTCTCCTGTAGAGTGTAAGCTCTTATGGTCAGTGTCCTCTCTCTCCTGTAGAGTGTAAGCTCTTATGGGCAAGGAGCGCTCTCTCCTGTAGAGTGTAAGCTCTTATGGGCAAGGAGCGCTCTCTCCTGTAGAGTGTAAGCTCTTATGGTCAGTGGCGAGTAAGCCTACATAAGTATAACATGAAGGGAGCGATAAATGCAGGAGCTCGGAGTGGAGCATTGCAGACATCCTATCAACTCTCATCATGCACAAATAATAACACCTATGATATAGGACACAACATAAACTGCAACAATGTATATAATCACCTGGATAAAATGTCACATGTTGAACCACAGGCAACTAGGCTACTTTCACACTAGCGGCAGAACGGATCCGACAGGCTGTTCACACTGTCGGATCCATCCTGCCGCTATTTCGCCGTGCCGCCGGACTGCCGCTCTGTCTCTATTGAAAATAATGGGGACGGGGGCGAAGCTCTGGCGCAGCACGGCAGTGCATGGCGAGAGGCCGTCGGACTAAAAAGTCAGACATGCAGTACTTTTAGTCCGATGACCTCTCGCCGCGCACTGCCGTGCTGCGCCAATGGGCACAGAGCGGCAGTCCGGCGGCACGGCGAAATAGCGGCAGGACGGATCTGACAGGGTGAAAAGCCTGTCGGATCCGTCCTGCCGCTAGTGTGAAAGTACAAAACATCGGAGACACTTCTCAGTCATTTCTTTAAACAATGCACAAAGCATACATGTACAGTCGTGGCCAAAAGTTTTGAGAATTAGATAAATATTGAAAATTGGAAAAGTTGCTGCTTAAGTTTTTATAATAGCAATTTGCATATACTCCAGAATGTTATGAAGAGGGATCAGATGAATTGCATAGTCCTTCTTTGCCATGAAAATTAACTTAATCCCCAAAAAACCTTTCCACTGCATTTCATTGCTGTCATTAAAGGACCTGCTGAGATCATTTCAGTAATCGTCTTGTTAACGAGCACAAGGCTGGAGATCATTATGTCAGGCTGATTGGGTTAAAATGGCAGACTTGACATGTTAAAAGGAGGGTGATGCTTGAAATCATTGTTCTTCCATTGTTAACCATGGTGACCTGCAAAGAAACGCGTGCAGCCATCATTGCGTTGCATAAAAATGGCTTCACAGGCAAGGATATTGTGGCTACTAAGATTGTACCTCAATCAACAATTTATAGGATCATCAAGAACTTCAAGGAAAGAGGTTCAATTCTTGTTAAGAAGGCTTCAGGGCGTCCAAGAAAGTCGAGCAAGCGCCAGGATCGTCTCCTAAAGAGGATTCAGCTGTGGGATCGGAGTGCCACCAGTGCAGAGCTTGCTCAGGAATGGCAGCAGGCAGGTGTGAGCGCATCTGCACACACAGTGAGGCCAAGACTTTTGGAAGATGGCCTGGTGTCAAGAAGGGCAGCAAAGAAGCCACTTCTCTCCAAAAAAACATCAGGGACAGATTGATCTTCTGCAGAAAGTCTGGTGAATGGACTGCTGAGGACTGGGGCAAAGTCATATTCTCCGATGAAGCCTCTTTCCGATTGTTTGTGGCATCTGGAAAAAGGCTTGTCCGGAGAAGAAAAGGTGAGCGCTACCATCAGTCCTGTGTCATGCCAACAGTAAAGCATCCTGAGACCATTCATGTGTGGGGTTGCTTCTCATCCAAGGGAGTGGGCTCACTCACAATTTTGCCCAAAAACACAGCCATGAATAAAAAATGGCACCAAAACACCCTCCAACAGCAACTTCTTCCAACAATCCAACAACAGTTTGGTGAAGAACAATGCATTTTCCAGCACGATGGAGCGCCGTGCCATAAGGCAAAAGTGATGACTAAGTGGCTCGGGGACCAAAACGTTGACATTTTGGGTCCATGGCCTGGAAACTCCCCAGATCTTAATCCCATTGAGAACTTGTGGTCAATCCTCAAGAGGCGGGTGGACAAACAAAAACCCAGTAATTCTGACAAACTCCAAGAAGTGATGATGAAAGAATGGGTTGTATCAGTCAGGAATTGGCCCAGAAGGTGATTGAGAGCATGCGCAGTCGGATTGCAGAGGTCCTGAAAAAGAAGGGCCAACACTGCAAATACTGACTCTTATGTACAAGAATATAACTACTATAATACTGCTCATATATACAAGAATATAACTACTATAATACTGCTCCTATGTATAAGAATATAACTACTATAATACTGCTCCTATGTACAAGAATATAACTACTATAATACTGCTCCTATGTACAAGAATATAACTACTATAATACTGCCTCCTATGTACAAGAATATAACTACTATAATACTGCCTCCTATGTACAAGAATATAACTACTATAATACTGCTCCTATGTACAGGAATATAACTACTATAATACTGCTACTATGTACAAGAATATAACTACTATAATACTGCCTCTATGTACAAGAATATAACTACTATAATACTGCTCCTATGTGCAAGAATATAACTACTATAATACTGCTACTATGTACAAGAATATAACTACTATAATACTGCCTCTATGTACAAGAATATAACTACTATAATACTGCCTCTATGTACAAGAATATAACTACTATAATACTGCCTCTATGTACAAGAATATAACTACTATAATACTGCTCCTATGTACAAGAATATAACTACTATAATACTGCTCCTATGTACAGGACTATAACTAAATTAATACTGCTCCTATATACAAGAATATAACTACTATAATACTGCTCCTATATACAAGAATATAACTACTATAATACTGCCTCCTATGTACAGGAATATAACTACTATAATACTGCCTCCTATGTACAAGAATATAACTACTATAATACTGCTCCTATGTACAAGAATATAACTACTATAATACTGCCTCCTATGTACAAGAATATAACTACTATAATACTGCCTCTATGTACAAGAATATAACTACTATAATACTGCTCCTATGTACAAGAATATAACTACTATAATACTGCCTCTATGTACAAGAATATAACTACTATAATACTGCTCTATGTACAAGAATATAACTACTATAATACTGCCTCTATGTACAAGAATATAACTACTATAATACTGCTCTATGTACAAGAATATAACTACTATAATACTGCTCCTATGTACAGGAATATAACTACTATAATACTGCTCCTATGTACAAGAATATAACTACTATAATACTGCTCCTATGTACAAGAATATAACTACTATAATACTGCTCCTATGTACAGGAATATAACTACTATAATACTGCCTCATATGTACAAGAATATAACTACTATAATACTGCTCCTATGTACAAGAATATAACTACTATAATACTGCCTCCTATGTACAAGAATATAACTACTATAATACTGCTCCTATATACAAGAATATAACTACTATAATACTGTTCCTATGTACAAGAATATAACTACTATAATACTGCTCCTATGTTCAAGAATATAACTACTATAATACTGCCTCCTATGTACAAGAATATAACTACTATAATACTGCTCCTATGTACAAGAATATAACTAATATAATACTGCCTCTATGTACAAGAATATAACTACTATAATACTGCTCTATGTACAAGAATATAACTACTATAATACTGCCTCTATGTACAAGAATATAACTACTATAATACTGCTCTATGTACAAGAATATAACTACTATAATACTGCTCCTATGTTCAAGAATATAACTACTATAATACTGCCTCCTATGTACAAGAATATAACTACTATAATACTGCTCCTATGTACAAGAATATAACTACTATAATACTGCCTCTATGTACAAGAATATAACTACTATAATACTGCTCTATGTACAAGAATATAACTACTATAATACTGCCTCTATGTACAAGAATATAACTACTATAATACTGCTCTATGTACAAGAATATAACTACTATAATACTGCTCCTATGTACAGGAATATAACTACTATAATACTGCTCCTATGTACAAGAATATAACTACTATAATACTGCTCCTATGTACAAGAATATAACTACTATAATACTGCTCCTATGTACAGGAATATAACTACTATAATACTGCCTCCTATGTACAAGAATATAACTACTATAATACTGCCTCCTATGTACAAGAATATAACTACTATAATACTGCCTCCTATGTACAAGAATATAACTACTATAATACTGCCTCATATGTACAAGAATATAACTACTATAATACTGCTCCTATGTACAAGAATATAACTACTATAATACTGCCTCCTATGTACAAGAATATAACTACTATAATACTGCTCCTATATACAAGAATATAACTACTATAATACTGTTCCTATGTACAAGAATATAACTACTATAATACTGCTCCTATGTTCAAGAATATAACTACTATAATACTGCTCCTATGTACAAGAATATAACTACTATAATACTGCTCCTATGTTCAAGAATATAACTACTATAATACTGCTCCTATATACAAGAATATAACTACTATAATACTGTTCCTATGTACAAGAATATAACTACTATAATACTGCTCCTATATACAAGAATATAACTACTATAATACTGTTCCTATGTACAAGAATATAACTACTATAATACTGCTCCTATGTTCAAGAATATAACTACTATAATACTGCTCCTATGTACAAGAATATAACTACTATAATACTGCCTCCTATGTACAAGAATATAACTACTATAATACTGCCTCCTATGTACAAGAATATAACTACTATAATACTGCCTCCTATATACAAGAATATAACTACTATAATACTGCTCCTATGTACAAGAATATAACTACTATAATACTGCTCCTATGTACAAGAATATAACTACAATAATACTGCTCCTATGTACAAGAATATAACTGCTATAATACTGCTCCTATGTACAAGAATATAACTACAATAATACTGCTCCTATGTACAAGAATATAACTACTATAATACTGCTCCTATGTACAAGAATATAACTACTATAATACTGCCTCCTATGTACAAGAATATAACTACTATAATACTGCTCCTATATACAAGAATATAACTACTATAATACTGTTCCTATGTACAAGAATATAACTACTATAATACTGCTCCTATGTTCAAGAATATAACTACTATAATACTGCCTCCTATGTACAAGAATATAACTACTATAATACTGCTCCTATGTTCAAGAATATAACTACTATAATACTGCTCCTATATACAAGAATATAACTACTATAATACTGTTCCTATGTACAAGAATATAACTACTATAATACTGCTCCTATATACAAGAATATAACTACTATAATACTGTTCCTATGTACAAGAATATAACTACTATAATACTGCTCCTATGTTCAAGAATATAACTACTATAATACTGCTCCTATGTACAAGAATATAACTACTATAATACTGCCTCCTATGTACAAGAATATAACTACTATAATACTGCCTCCTATGTACAAGAATATAACTACTATAATACTGCCTCCTATATACAAGAATATAACTACTATAATACTGCTCCTATGTACAAGAATATAACTACAATAATACTGCTCCTATGTACAAGAATATAACTGCTATAATACTGCTCCTATGTACAAGAATATAACTACAATAATACTGCTCCTATGTACAAGAATATAACTACTATAATACTGCTCCTATGTACAAGAATATAACTACTATAATACTGCCTCCTATGTACAAGAATATAACTACTATAATACTGCCTCCTATGTACAAGAATATAACTACTATAATACTGCTCCTATGTACAAGAATATAACTACAATAATACTGCTCCTATGTACAAGAATATAACTACTATAATACTGCCTCCTATGTACAAGAATATAACTACTATAATACTGCCTCCTATGTACAAGAATATAACTACTATAATACTGCCTCCTATGTACAAGAATATAACTACTATAATACTGCTCCTATGTAGAAGAATATAACTACTATAATACTGCTCCTATATACAAGAATATAACTACTATAATACTGCTCCTATATACAAGAATATAACTACTATAATACTGCTCCTATGTACAAGAATATAACTACTATAATACTGCCTCCTATGTACAGGAATATAACTACTATAATACTGCTCCTATGTACAAGAATATAACTACTATAATACTGCCCCCTATTTGGGGAGACACTAATGGGGCATCATTACTGGGAAGGAGATACACCTGCTGCATATACAGGTGAAACTTAAAAAATTAGAATATTGTGCAAAGTTCACTTATTTCAGTAATGCAACTTAAAAAGGTGAAACTAACATATGAGACTCGTTACATGGAAAGCGAGATATTTCAGGCCTTTATTTGTTATAATTTGGATGATTGTGGTTTACAGTTTATGAAACCCCAAAGTCACACTCTCAGGTCCCCGTTGCTCAGGGGGTACGGATTAATTAGCCGACTAGAGTCTGACACTTTGAGCCGAGAATATTCAACCTTTTCACGAAATTCTCATTTTAAGCTGCATTACTGAGATAAATTGACTTTTGCATGATATTCTAATATTTGGAGTTTCCCCTGTATGTGGGAGCCACTAGACGGGCACTATGTCTGTGGGCTCCAGAGTCCAGTAATACTGCACAGGGCACAAGGGCCACTTTCAGAGACTCTATTTGTAGATGACAGTATTATTTTAGCACACTATCTATTTGGCACGATTACCTTTCGGTCACTGTTGGTTTGGCGTTATTATTTTTTGGGCACTATCTATATCGAACTATTATCTAGATTATACCATTTTTCTTCGGGAACTATTATTGTGGCTGTAGTTTTAGGGTGCTATCTGTGTGACACGATTTTATGGCACTGACACTGACACTGAGGAAGGGGAGTTACCCCGAAACGCGTATGGCGGAAGTGTCCCAGCAAGCATTCTACCCTCTGGAGACCTATGCTGTAAGATGTATCAGCGATCCAACTGTTCTCCATTACAAGCTCTTCCCTTCTAACTTCAAGTGAAACATACTGCAGAAGTTCCTCATTGAAGCGCGTGGTGGAACGCATTATCCTATACGCCGGTCACGTGGTTACTACTCGATCACGTGGGACGCCACTGAGTCACGTGGGACGCCGCTGTTTGACCGCGAGACCACACGAAACGCCGCGTCGGGTCCGGGCGGCAGATTGAGAAGCTGAACACCGGCCAGGGAGCGGTAACCTACTAACTACCACCTATTCAATTTATATGGAATGTAAGAACTTGAATGTTTCATCATTGACTTTGTGACCCACGGTACCAACCTTACAGGGGTTATCTGCCAGTCTGCCCCATATCCATTGGGACGGTCATTGTATTGTATGATGTTTATTTATGTGCTCATTTTGGCATTTTATTATATAATAAACCCTATTGTTGTCCATCTTACTCAGATATTTGACTGCCCCTCCATTTTTGGACTATTTTATGGCACTGACAATAAGATTGTAGGGCACTGTGTAGCATTATTGTTTTATGGAACTATGTGACACTATGGGGGTCATTTATTAAGTCCTGCGTTAATAAATGACACACTTTATGTTGTGTCGTCACTAGTCTTAGGGCACTTTATGTGTCATCACTATTTTTAGGGCACTTTTTGTGTGGCGTTACTATTTTTAGGACACTGTCTGTGTGACACTATTACAGCCCCAATTGTTAAAAAGTTGGGACGTCATGTAAAATGTAAAAAAATGCAAATAAACCAGAATGCAAGTGTCTGTAAATCTCATAGCCCCATATTACAGAACGTATCAGATGCTCTGAGGGAGACATTTTGCCATGTCGTGAATATAATGAACTCATTTAGAACTTGATGGCAGCAACGCAACTTAAAAAAGTTGGGAGAAAGTTAACGAAAGGCTGAAAAAGTAAGTGGTACTACTAAAAAAACAGTCGGAGGAGCAATTTGCTACTAAGTCACAAGACTGGGTATAAAAGGCAGGTGGTAGAGAGCAGAGTCTCTCAGAAGCCCAGATGGACAGAGGTTCGGCAATTTGCAAAAAACTACATCTAAAAACATAAAATTGTGCAAACTCGGAATATCCCGCACTGTGTCCGACAGACTGAAGAGGAGAGGGAGCACCCAGCTTGTTATCCGTGCACACGTCTGAGGGTATGAGGTGCCTCAGGAGCGGGCAGCTCATACAGGTTGTATAACAATACGTGCGCCATCCATCGTCTCTCTCAGCGAAGACCTCGCATGTTTCAGCAAGACAATGAGAACCACATCCTGCCCCCATCACAACAGCGCGGCTTCACAGAAGAAGAGGAGTCCGGGCACCAACAGAGAAGGAAAAACTGCTATTGTTAGGGTGCTATCTGTGTGACACTGCTATTGTTAGGGTGCCATCTGTGTGACACTGCTATTGTTAGGGTGCCATCTGTGTGACACTGCTATTGTTAGGGTGCCATCTGTGTGACACTGCTATTGTTAGGGTGCTATCTGTGTGACACTGCTATTGTTAGGGTGCCATCTGTGTGACACTGCTATTGTTAGGGTGCCATCTGTGTGACACTGCTATTGTTAGGGTGCTATCTGTGTGACACTGCTATTGTTAGGGTGCTATCTCTGTGACACTGCTATTGTTAGGGTGCTATCTGTGTGACACTGCTATTGTTAGGGTGCTATCTCTGTGACACTGCAATTGTTAGGGTGCTATCTGTGTGACACTGCTATTGTTAGGGTGCTATCTGTGTGACACTGCTATTGTTAGGGTGCTATCTCTGTGACACTGCTATTGTTAGGGTGCTATCTCTGTGACACTGCTATTGTTAGGGTGCTATCTCTGTGACACTGCTATTGTTAGGGTGCCATCTGTGTGACACTGCTATTGTTAGGGTGCTATCTCTGTGACACTGCAATTGTTAGGGTGCTATCTGTGTGACACTGCTATTGTTAGGGTGCTATCTATGTGACACTGCTATTGTTAGGGCGCCATCTGTGTGACACTACTATTGTTAGGGTGCCATCTCTGTGACACTGCTATTGTTAGGGTGCCATCTGTGTGACACTGCTATTGTTAGGGTGCCATCTCTGTGACACTGCTATTGTTAGGGTGCTATCTCTGTGACACTGCAATTGTTAGGGTGCTATCTGTGTGACACTGCTATTGTTAGGGTGCTATCTATGTGACACTGCTATTGTTAGGGCGCCATCTGTGTGACACTGCTATTGTTAGGGTGCCATCTCTGTGACACTGCTATTGTTAGGGTGCCATCTGTGTGACACTGCTATTGTTAGGGTGCCATCTCTGTGACACTGCTATTGTTAGGGTGCCATCTGTGTGACACTGCTATTGTTAGGGTGCCATCTGTGTGACACTGCTATTGTTAGGGTGCCATCTGTGTGACACTGCTATTGTTAGGGTGCCATCTGTGTGACACTGCTATTGTTAGGGTGCTATCTGTGTGACACTGCTATTGTTAGGGTGCCATCTGTGTGACACTGCTATTGTTAGGGTGCCATCTGTGTGACACTGCTATTGTTAGGGTGCCATCTGTGTGACACTGCTATTGTTAGGGTGCCTGTACTATTAAAATTTAAAAATATTTATCCCATACGGCAAACAGGAAAAAATGTACAATGTGTGATTCACTCAACCCTTTAAGAAGAGCTTCACCTCCTTCAACAAATTTTATAAAAAGTTGTCAATGAAGAGTACAGAATGCCCTGCAAATAATGAGCCCTGACAAGGTTAATTAAATGAAAAAAATTATGGCTTTGGGAAGGTTGGGAGTAAGAAAAGGAAATTAAGGGGTCAATAAAACACTTTTACTCCCTACCATAGAACCTTATGAACAGCAGCAATGCCACAACCAAGATGGCGGACACAGGCCACTGGACCTGCCTTTGCCTCAAGTAATATGGCAGGATGAGTGAGCTCTCGCGAGAACTCGAAGTCGCATGCCTGCTGTCGGCTCTCCGAAATCTTCCGAAGTCGCCTTCAACGCCTCCGGAAAGAGCCGATCCCAGCGACCCCGGAAGTAGCAGCTGGAGCCAGGCAGGGGCTGTGGTGGCCGGCGGCGTCCGAGGGGACAATGGAGGAGAGCGGCGGCGGCGACAGGTGAGGGCGGGGTGACGGGAGACCGGGGGTCCTGCAGGGAGGAGGAGGAGGGGGCGCGGGCAGTGCGGCTCCCGGGCCTCCTGTCACAATGTAACCACCTGAGATCATGTGACCGGGGGATGGCTGACAGCACGGGGAGCGGCATCTGAAGAGGTTCTGCAGCAGCTGCGCCTGACGCCTCACTGTCATATGGAGGGGGGTGATATGTATATGAATGTGTGTATAATATATGTACATGTGTGTATATTTATTACTATGTGTGTATATACTATATATAGATGTGTAGTGTATACTATGTGTGTGTGTATATATACTATGTGTGTA
Organism: Bufo bufo; assembly: GCF_905171765.1. NCBI lineage: Eukaryota > Metazoa > Chordata > Amphibia > Anura > Bufonidae > Bufo > Bufo bufo. Next base: position 146,816,864 of record NC_053398.1, on the reverse strand, counting down.
TACTATATGTGTGTATATAATGTGTGTATATACTATATATAGATGTGTAGTGTATACTATGTGTGTATACTATATGTGTGTATATAATGTGTGTGTATACTATATATAGATGTGTAGTGTATACTATGTGTGTATACTATATGTGTGTATATAATGTGTATATACTATATATAGATGTGTAGTGTATACTATGTGTGTATACTATATGTGTGTATATAATGTGTGTGTATACTATATATAGATGTGTAGTGTATACTATGTGTGTATACTATATGTGTGTATATAATGTGTATATACTATATATAGATGTGTAGTGTATACTATGTGTGTATACTATATGTGTGTATATAATGTGTGTATATACTATATATAGATGTGTAGTGTATACTATGTGTGTATACTATATGTGTGTATATAATGTGTATATACTATATATAGATGTGTAGTGTATACTATGTGTGTATACTATATGTGTGTATATAATGTGTGTATATACTATATATAGATGTGTAGTGTATACTATGTGTGTATACTATATGTGTGTATATAATGTGTGTATATACTATATATAGATGTGTAGTGTATACTATGTGTGTATACTATATGTGTGTATATAATGTGTATATACTATATATAGATGTGTAGTGTATACTATGTGTGTATACTATATGTGTGTATATAATATGTGTATATACTATATATAGATGTGTAGTGTATACTATGTGTGTATACTATATGTGTGTATATAATGTGTATATACTATATATAGATGTGTAGTGTATACTATGTGTGTATACTATATGTGTGTATATAATGTGTGTGTATACTATATATAGATGTGTAGTGTATAATGTGTGTATACTATATGTGTATATATTTATTACTATAATATTTATTTTCTATAATTCTCATAGAAGATACCTTATAGGTGAACCCCTCTAATGCCCGGGCCCCTCACACAGGTTATACTTACTGCGCTCCCCGGGGCCCGCGATGCTAGGAAGACTCGTCCCCGCCGCCGCTTGCTATTTTCTACCCCCCCCCCGGATGTTTTGATCCACGTGACGGGAGATGCAGTGGCGGCTGTGCAGGCTTCAGACGCGGGGGCCCAGGTGGGTACAACCTGTGTGAGGGGGCCCGGGCATTAGGGGGTCATTATAGGGATAACCCCTTTTAATAATATGGGCTCCGTCCTACTGTACAATGTATGGCCTCTGCGGAGGGATTTCCAAGACGTGCTCCGTCTCGCCTCTGTCACGCGTCACTTCGTTAATTTGCATCAAACTGTGAAGCTGAAGTCGGTATTTCTGCGCAGTGTGAACTGTTCTCTGCTGCTGGGGTCACAGCGTTTTTCCGTCCGCGATGTGGTGCACAACAAGACGGATCCGTCCTGACACACAATGTAAGTCAATGGGGACGGATCCGTTTTCTCTGACACAATCTGGCACAATAGAAAACGGATCCGTCATGGCTATAGAAGACAGAATACAACCGGATCCGGTCATGACGGATGCATGCGGTTGTATTATGGTAATGGAAGCGTTTTTGGAGATCCATGACAGATCCGCAAAAACCGCTAATGTGAAAGTAGCCTAACACAACGGTTCAGAGAACCTACTGCGTACGGGGCCCCAGAGCGGACGGACGGTCACTGCTCCTCTGATAACGAAGCTTCATCGGCAGAGGTCTTCAGTTTTGGCGGCGGTATCAGAGTTGGACCTCCACTGGTAAAGGGTCGTCTTCTCCGGTGAGGCCCGTTTTCTACTTCATGGAACAGATGGACGTTGGTGGGTCAGGCGGGAAACATCAGAGGGAACACTGCTGGAAGAAGACGGTGGGGGCTGCGTTATGGTCGGGGGAAGGAGCCACTCATCCACGTGGAAGGCGCTCTCCACCCATTTTGGTATGAATCCATCCTTGAAGATCACCTACACCCATACATGCTGATTGTCTCCCTTGGGGCGGATGGGATCTTCAAGCAAGACAATGCGATGTGTGACATGGCTAGAAATGTCCGACATTGGTTGGAAGAGCATGAGCAAGACTTCCAGGGACTCCCCGGCCCCTAATTCCCCAGACCTGAACCCAATTGAGCATCTGTTTGGGTATTGATGAGGACGCCGACGTCTGGCTGAGGTATAAGCCGCGCCCGTACCCGGCTCCTGATCACGGTCTCTTCCCAAGGCTTTGGCGCCTGGACTTGTCCCATAAAAAGCCGGTGATTTTGGTTCCTTCAACGCGGAGAACATTTACCAAGTTTATTCAGAACATTTCACGTTCACAACCGAACCGGATCCTACAAATTCCAAGACAAAAGAAAGCTTTTTCTTGCTGCAATGTCGTCGTCTTAAAGGGGTTGTCGCTTTTATTTATATTGATTGATCTATCCTCATGACAGGTCATCAATATCAGATCGGGGGGGGGTCCGACTCCTGGTGCCCCCGCCGATCAGCTGTTGGAAGAGAAGGCAGCGCGACCTTCCCTTCACTGTTGACCTGTGATCAGTGTAATTACAAGTATGGCGGCCCCATTCACCTCCTTCCCATTCAGGTGAATACTACAGAGCCGTCCATAGAAGTGAATGGAGCCGCCATTACTTGTAATTACACTGAACACCGCTGCGGTTGCGACAGCGAACAGGTCAACAGTAAAGGTAAGGGAGCGCTGATCGGCGGGAGCGCCAGGAGTTGGACCTCAACCGATCTGATCCTGAGGATAGGTCATCAATGTAAATAAGGCTACTTTCACACTTGCGGCAGAGAGATCCGGCAAGCAGTTCTGTCGCCGGAACTGCCTGCCGGATCAGGCAAAATGTATGCTAACTGATGGCATTAGTAAGACTGATCAGGATCCTGATCAGTCTTAAAAATGCCTGATCAGTCGAAAAAATGCATTGAAATGCCGGATCCGTCTTTCCGGTGTCATCCGGCAAAAACGGATCCGGCATTTATTTTTTCACCTTTTTTTCAGTCTGCGCATGCGCATACCGGAAGGACGGATCCGGCACTAATACATTCCTATGGGAAAAAATGCCTGATCCGGCATTCAGGCAAGTCTTCAGTTTTTTTAGCCGGAGATAAAACCGTAGCATGCTACGGTTTTCTCTTTTGCCTGATCAGTCAAAACGACTGAACTGAAGACATACTGATGCAAACTGAACGGATTACTCTCCATTCAGAATGCATGGGGACATACCTGATCAGTTCTTTTCCGGTATAGAGCCCCTGTGACGGAACTCTATGCCGGAAAAGAACAACGCAAGTGTGAAAGTAGCCTTAAGCGGAGAACCCCTTTAAAGGAATCCTGACGGCTCGCTGATATGGTGACGCCCGCAGGACCTTTTACATCAGGCTATGGTTCTCCAGAAGTGACTTGTAACTGTAACTTTTATTCTTGTTGTCGCCAATAGGCAAATTAGCTTGTTGAAGTCAAAGATTCCAGCTCAAACCTCCTAGAAGTCAGGCTTTCATGTTCCCTCTCCGCCCTCTGCAGCACAAGATCCTGCGCAGGCTCCATTCACTTTCCCTTCCAGCGCTTGCTCAGTGAATAGTGCAGTACAGCAGCTGTAGAGAGGAGAGCGCTCCTTCCCTGCGGTGCATGCTCAACAAATAGTGCTGTAGAGAGTAGAGCGCTCCCGCCCTGTGGAGCATGCTCAGTGAATAGTGCTGTAGAGAGGAGAGCGCTCCTGCCCTGTGGTGCAAGCTTAGTGAATAGTGCTGTATAGAGGAGAGCGCTCCCGCCCTGTGGTGCAAGCTTAGTGAATAGTGCTGTATAGAGGAGAGCGCTCCCGCCCTGTGGAGCATGCTCAGTGAATAGTGCTGTAGAGAGGAGAGCGCTCCCGCCCTGTGGTGCAAGCTTAGTGAATAGTGCTGTATAGAGGAGAGCGCTCCCGCCCTGTGGTGCAAGCTTAGTGAATAGTGCTGTATAGAGGAGAGCGCTCCCGCCCTGTGGATCATACTCAGTGAATAGTGCTGTAGAGAGGAGAGCGCTCCCGCCCTGTGGTGCACGCTCAGTGAATAGTGCTGTAGAGAGGAGAGCGCTCCTGCCCTGTGGTGCATGCTCAGTGAATAGTGCTGTAGAGAGTAGAGCGCTCCCCCCCGCCCTGTGGTGAATGCTCAGTGAATAGTGCTATATAGAGGAGAGCGCTCCCGCCCTGTGGTGCATGCTTAGTGAATAGTGCTGTAGAGAGGAGAGCGCTCCTTCCCTGTGGAGCATGCTCAGTGAATAGTGCTGTAGAGAGGAGAGCGCTCCTGCCCTGTGGAGCATGCTCATTGAATAGTGCTGCAGAGAGTAGAGCGCTCCCGCCCTGCGGTGAATGCTCAGTGAATAGTGCTGCAGAGAGGAGAGCGTTCCCGCCCTGTGGTGCACGCTTAGTGAATAGTGCTGCAGAGAGTAGAGAGCTCCTGCCCAGCGGTGCACGCTCAGTGAATAGTGCTGAAGAGAGTAGAGCGCTCCCGCCCTGTGGTTCATGCTTAGTGAATACTGCTGTAGAGAGTAGAGCGCTCCTGCCCGGCGGTGCACGCTCAATGAATAATGCTGAAGAGAGGGGAGCGCTCCCACGGTGCATGCTCAGTGAATAGTGCTGAAGAGAGGGGAGTGCTTCCGCCCTGTGGTGCATACTTAGTGAATAGTGCTGTAGAGAGGAGAGCTCTCCTGCCCGGCGGTGCACGCTCAGTGAATAATGCTGCAGAAAGGAGAGCGCTCCTGCCCTGCAGTGCATGCTCAGTGAATAATGCTGCAGAAAGGAGAGCGCTCCTGCCCTGCGGTGCATGCTCAGTGAATAGTGCTGTAGAGAGGAGAGCGCTCCTTCCCTGCAGTGCATGCTCAGTGAGTAGTGCTATATAGAGGAGATCGCTCCCACCCTGTGGTGCATACTCAGTGAATAGTGCTGTAGAGAGGAGAGCGCTCCTTCCCTGCAGTGCATGCTCAGTGAATAGTGCTGTAGAGAGGAGAGCGCTCCTTCCCTGCAGTGCACGCTCAATGAATAGTGCTGTAGAGAGGAGAGCGCTCCTGCCCGGCGGTGCATGCTCAGTGAGTAGTGCTGAAGAGAGTAGAGCGCTCCTGCCCGGCGGTGCATGCTTAGTGAATAGTGCTGTAGAGAGTAGAGCGCTCCCGCCCTGTGGAGCATGCTAGAGAATAGTGCTATATAGAGGAGATCGCTCCCACCCTGTGGTGCATACTCAGTGAATAGTGCTGTAGAGAGGAGAGCGCTTGCTCAGTGAATAGTGCTGTAGAGAGGAGAGCGCTCCTGCCCTGCGGTGAATGCCCAGTGAATAGTGCTGTAGAGAGGAGAGCGCTTGCTCAGTGAATAGTGCTGTAGAGAGGAGAGCGCTCCTGCCCTGCGGTGAATGCTCAGTGAATAGTGCTGTAGAGAGGAGAGCGCTTGCTCAGTGAATAGTGCCATGCAGCAGCTGCTAAAGACACTACCGGGACTCCAGGAGATGTCCTCTCTGTATTCCGCAGCCGGTATGTGGGCACGTAGTGGGGGTGGGGGTCCGTATGGACGAAAGATAACTGATCTGGAGTCAGCAACAAGTGTTACTGTACTTCATAGGGCCTGAATGATGTGATCCCTTTAAGAAGGGATATGCTGTGTACTACTACCCCCCGAGGAGGATGAGCAGGCAGTATTTATCCGGATCCTCGGCAGCAGTCACCCTCCAGGGTAGTTTACTGTCAGGTCGTCTCCTCGCCACACCACATGCGTTGCCCTTGAATTCTGCGCCGGCGTTCGTCTTTCAACCCATGATATGGTGGTGATAAGCGGCAGCCAGTGGCAACGCTCATCTTATCTTAACCTTCAAATTACGCCTGACCTTTCACCTTGATATGACGGATCTGTCTGAGCGCTGCCACCATGTAGTTAACCATTTACTTGCCCCAAGGGCTGCTCTTACTGTATCTTCTAGCTGATGGAACGTTTATGGTGCCCCTTGCCCCAAAAACCAAGAGATCCCTGAGTCGCTCTCAAGGCTGCTGCTACAGCAGCTTCCACTTTGTCTGTCCCCCAGCTTTACTAGACCCCTGACCAGGGTATTGGGTGTACCGTGCGATAGGGTTACCGTTTTAGTGATATTTTTTGCTCTTTGCGCAGCTGCTGATCTTTCGCCATTCCTGCCGGTTGTGGCAGCGTCTGCCCGAGGCGCATCGCTGACCCAGATGTGACACAGCCACATGTGACGCTTGATGAGACGCTGCCCTCGGCTCCTCCACTGGTGACAGGTCCTTGTCAAGAGCAGTCATCAGACCAGAGAATGGGGGTATAGCACGTGTACAAGGGATATGTCGGGGTATAGCATGTGCAGGAGGGGGGTATAGCACGCGTACAGGGGATATGTGGGGGTATAGCATGTGCAGGAGGGGGGTATAGCACGCGTACAGGGGATATGTCGGGGTGTAGCACGCGTACAGGGGATATGTCGGGGTGTAGCACGCGTACAGGGGATATGTGGGGGTATAGCACGCGTACAGGGGATATGTGGGGGTATAGCACGCGTACAGGGGATATGTGGGGGTATAGCACGCGTACAGGGGATATGTGGGGGTATAGCACGCGTACAGGGGATATGTGGGGGTATAGCGCGCGTACAGGGGATATGTGGGGGTATAGCACGCGTACAGGGGATATGTGGGGGTATAGCACGCGTACAGGGGATATGTGGGGGTATAGCACGCGTACAGGGGATATGTGGGGGTATAGCACGCGTACAGGGGATATGTGGGGGTATAGCGCGCGTACAGGGGATATGTGGGGATATGTGGGGGTGTAGCGCGCGTACAGGGGATATGTGGGGGTGTAGCGCGCGTACAGGGGATATGTGGGGGTGTAGCGCGCGTACAGGGGATATGTGGGGGTGTAGCGCGCGTACAGGGGATATGTGGGGGTGTAGCGCGCGTACAGGGGATATGTGGGGGTGTAGCGCGCGTACAGGGGATATGTGGGGGTATAGCGCGCGTACAGGGGATATGTGGGGGTGTAGCGCGCGTACAGGGGATATGTGGGGGTGTAGCGCGCGTACAGGGGATATGTGGGGGTGTAGCGCGCGTACAGGGGATATGTGGGGGTGTAGCGCGCGTACAGGGGATATGTGGGGGTGTAGCGCGCGTACAGGGGATATGTGGGGGTGTAGCGCGCGTACAGGGGATATGTGGGGGTGTAGCGCGCGTACAGGGGATATGTCGGGGGGTGTAGCGCGCGTACAGGAGGGGGGGGTATGTCGGGGGGTGTAGCGCGCGTGCAGGAGGGGGGGGGGTGTGTATGTCGGGGTGTAGCGCGCGTGCAGGAGGGGGGTATGTCGGGGTGTAGCGCGTTTGCAGGGGGGCGTATGTCGGGGTGTAGCGCGCGTGCAGGGGGGCGTATGTCGGGGTGTAGCGCGTGTGCAGGGGGTACAGTCCTGGGTTCTGTGTAAGATCTGACCCCTCAGGAGTCACTGAGCGGCAATGATTGGGGTCTGTTGCTCTTCTGCAGTCTCCATCCTGTCTGTCTGCAGTGTGGACCTGGGTTGTCAGATCTCAGCCCATTATCCTGGAGGAGCACAACCCATCAGAACATGGTGGGATCGTACAGAAGCGGGTTGGGCCCTGACAACCAGGTTCCCACACTTGTGCTGCAGATGAAGCAGGTTGTCTGGATTGTGGCAGATCACACACGGGATTTCAGATTGTGGTCCTCAGGAAACCTGACAACCAGTACAGACTTGTGCTTCCGTTTCTTTTGCGGTGGGCGAACTCGCCCGGTTACATTCTCCAGAACCGGTCCGTCTTCCAGTGACTCAGTGATTTTATTTTGAGGTCCTGTAATTAATTAGGACTTGTTATTGGTGGCTCGTCCCTGCAGGCCAGTTGTCAGGTGTCGGAGCAGCAGCTCGCTAGTCCCGTGCCGCAGTTGAGCTGCTCGGCCCGAAGACACAAGATAAAACAAGCATCAAGTACCGCGCCGGCCGCCTCCTCAGGACACTCCTCACTTCTTTGTGCTTTTGTCTTTGCAGATTTCTTCGGACATGATCAGACGTCGGTCGTGGGGTCAGGAGCCGCGTGCGATGTCCGCGTAACGATTATCCAAACTGTGAGGTGAGTCGTGAGATTGGAACAAATTGGTGAACAAACTAAGAAATTGGTGAATGATACAATGTACCTTAGATCGTTCTGCTAGGAAGTTTTGTTAGTGTATCCGCTCTAGTCTCCCCCCTCTTGTTTGTTACAGTGTATCCGCTCTAGTCTCCCCCCTCTTGTTTGTTAGTGTATCCGCTCTAGTCTCCCCCCCTCTTGTTTGTTACAGTGTATCCGCTCTAGTCTCCCCCCTCTTGTTTGTTACAGTGTATCTGCTCTAGTCTTCCCCGCTCTTGTTTGTTACAGTCTATCCGCTCTAGTCTCCCCCCCTCTTGTTTGTTACAGTCTATCCGCTCTAGTCTCCCCCCTCTTGTTTGTTACAGTGTATCCGCTCTAGTCTCTCCCTCCTCTCTTGTTTGTTACAGTGTATCCGCTCTAGTCTCCCCCCTCTTGTTTGTTACAGTCTATTCGCTCTAGTCTCCCCCCCTCTTGTTTGTTACAGTCTATCCGCTCTAGTCTCCCCCCTCTTGTTTGTTACAGTCTATTCGCTCTAGTCTCCCCCCCTCTTGTTTGTTACAGTCTATCCGCTCTAGTCTCCCCCCTCTTGTTTGTTACAGTGTATCTGCTCTAGTCTTCCCCCCTCTTGTTTGTTACAGTGTATCTGCTCTAGTCTCCCCCCTCTTGTTTGTTACAGTCTATTCGCTCTAGTCTCCCCCCCTCTTGTTTGTTACAGTGTATCCGCTCTAGTCTCCCCCCTCTTGTTTGTTACAGTCTATTCGCTCTAGTCTCCCCCCCTCTTGTTTGTTACAGTCTATCCGCTCTAGTCTCCCCCCTCTTGTTTGTTACAGTGTATCTGCTCTAGTCTTCCCCCCTCTTGTTTGTTACAGTGTATCTGCTCTAGTCTCCCCCCTCTTGTTTGTTACAGTGTATCTGCTCTAGTCTCCCCCCCCCTCTTCTTTGTTACAGTGTATCCGCTCTAGTCTCTCCCTCCTCTCTTGTTTGTTACAGTGTATCAGTCTGGAGTACAGGCTACTCACCTCACAGAGGATTGTCCAGACTGGATACAAATGTAACAAACCCTCAGCCGTGTGAGCTGGTCTTCGTCTGTACAGATTTTTATCCTCTAGATGTAAACAGTGGCCCCATTCACTAACTGCAAACAGAGGTATTGAAAATGAGTAAATTAAACTGTTACAGATTTTTGGTGAGGTGCGAGGTCTCCAGAGCCCCGGACATCTGCTGCCACCTCTCTGTGTGGCCGGCAGCTCAGTTATTATGGCGGACAAAATCTCTAAGGGAGAGACGGGAGATGGAGATTGAGGAGCAACGGGTGTGACAGGGGCCCGGAGGAGCCAGGATGACAGTCGCTTACTTAACAATTCCATTCTCAGACTCTAATACAGCGTGCACTTCTGTGGAGGAAGCCCCGGTGCCCATCTCCCTGGTTGGTTTGGGTACATCTCTCTTCACCAGGTTTGCTGTGCCAGAGCCCTCGTCCCACCGAAAGTGGCTGATAAGAGAGCAATGCTGTAGGACAGGAGAATACAGTCTATTGCCCCTGTTATCAGCCATTTCAGAGGAGAGGATGACTGTAGGACAGGAGAATACAGTCTATTGCCCCCTGTTATCAGCCATTTCAGGGGAGAGGATGACTGTAGGACAGGAGAATACAGTCTATTGCTCCCTGTTATCAGCCATTTCAGGGGAGAGGATGACTGTAGGACAGGAGAATACAGTCTATTGCCCCCTGTTATCAGCCATTTCAGGGGAGAGGATGACTGTAGGACAGGAGAATACAGTCTATTGCCCCCTGTTATCAGCCATTTCAGGGGAGAGGATGACTGTAGGACAGGAGAATACAGTCTATTGCTCCCTGTTATCAGCCATTTCAGGGGAGAGGATGACTGTAGGACAGGAGAATACAGTCTATTGCCCCCTGTTATCAGCCATTTCAGGGGAGAGGATGACTGTAGGACAGGAGAATACAGTCTATTGCCCCCTGTTATCAGCCATTTCAGGGGAGAGGATGACTGTAGGACAGGAGAATACAATCTATTGCCCCCTGTTATCAGCCATTTCAGGGGAGAGGATGACTGTAGGACAGGAGAATACAGTCTATTGCCCACTGTTATCAGCCATTTCAGGGGAGAGGATGACTGTAGGACAGGAGAATACAGTCTATTGCCCCTGTTATCAGCCATTTCAGGGGAGAGGATGACTGTAGGACAGGAGAATACAGTCTATTGCCCCCTGTTATCAGCCATTTCAGGGGAGAGGATGACTGTAGGACAGGAGAATACAGTCTATTGCCCCTGTTATCAGCCATTTCAGGGGAGAGGATGACTGTAGGACAGGAGAATACAGTCTATTGCCCCCTGTTATCAGCCATTTCAGGGGAGAGGATGACTGTAGGACAGGAGAATACAATCTACTGCCCCCTGTTATCAGCCATTTCAGGGGAGAGGATGACTGTAGGACAGGAGAATACAGTCTATTGCCCCTGTTATCAGCCATTTCAGGGGAGAGGATGACTGTAGGACAGGAGAATACAGTCTATTGCCCCCTGTTATCAGCCATTTCAGGGGAGAGGATGACTGTAGGACAGGAGAATACAGTCTATTGCCCCTGTTATCAGCCATTTCAGGGGAGAGGATGACTGTAGGACAGGAGAATACAGTCTATTGCCCCCTGTTATCAGCCATTTCAGGGGAGAGGATGACTGTAGGACAGGAGAATACAATCTACTGCCCCCTGTTATCAGCCATTTCAGGGGAGAGGATGACTGTAGGACAGGAGAATACAGTCTATTGCCCCCTGTTATCAGCCATTTCAGAGGAGAGGATGACTGTAGGACAGGAGAATACAGTCTATTGCCCCTGTTATCAGCCATTTCAGGGGAGAGGATGACTGTAGGACAGGAGAATACAGTCTATTGCCCCCTGTTATCAGCCATTTCAGGGGAGAGGATGACTGTAGGACAGGAGAATACAATCTACTGCCCCCTGTTATCAGCCATTTCAGGGGAGAGGATGACTGTAGGACAGGAGAATACAGTCTATTGCCTCTGTTATCAGCCATTTTAGAGGGGAGGATGACTGTAGGACAGGAGAATACAGTCTATTGCTCCCTGTTATCAGCCATTACAGGGGGGAGGATGACTGTAGGACAGGAGAATACAGTCTATTGCTCCCTGTTATCAGCCATTTCAGGGGAGAGGATGACTGTAGGACAGGAGAATACAGTCTATTGCCCCCTGTTATCAGACATTTCAGGGGAGAGGATGACTGTAGGACAGGAGAATACAATCAATTGCTCCCTGTTATCAGCCATTTCAGAGGAGAGGATGACTGTAGGACAGGAGAATACAGTCTATTGCCCCCTGTTATCAGCCATTTCAGAGGAGAGGATGACTGTAGGACAGGAGAATACAATCTATTGCCCCTGTTATCAGCCATTTCAGGGGAGAGGATGACTGTAGGACAGGAGAATACAGTATATTGCCCCCTGTTATCAGCCATTTCAGAGGAGAGGATGACTGTAGGACAGGAGAATACAGTCTATTGCCCCCTGTTATCAGCCATTTCAGGGGAGAGGATGACTGTAGGACAGGAGAATACAATCTATTGCTCCCTGTTATCAGCCATTTCAGGGGAGAGGATGACTGTAGGACAGGAGAATACAGTCTATTGCCCCCTGTTATCAGCCATTTCAGGAGAGAGGATGACTGTAGGACAGGAGAATACAGTCTATTGCCCCCTGTTATCAGCCATTTCAGAGGAGAGGATGACTGTAGGACAGGAGAATACAGTCTATTGCCTCTGTTATCAGCCATTTTAGAGGGGAGGATGACTGTAGGACAGGAGAATACAGTCTATTGCTCCCTGTTATCAGCCATTACAGGGGGGAGGATGACTGTAGGACAGGAGAATACAGTCTATTGCCCCCTGTTATCAGACATTTCAGGGGAGAGGATGACTGTAGGACAGGAGAATACAGTCTATTGCCTCCTGTTATCAGCCATTTCAGGGGAGAGGATGACTGTAGGACAGGAGAATACAATCAATTGCTCCCTGTTATCAGCCATTTCAGAGGAGAGGATGACTGTAGGACAGGAGAATACAGTCTATTGCCCCCTGTTATCAGACATTTCAGGGGAGAGGATGACTGTAGGACAGGAGAATACAGTCTATTGCCCCCTGTTATCAGCCATTTCAGAGGAGAGGATGACTGTAGGACAGGAGAATACAGTCTATTGCCCCCTGTTATCAGCCATTTCAGAGGAGAGGATGACTGTAGGACAGGAGAATACAGTCTATTGCCCCCGGTTATCAGCCATTTCAGAGGAGAGGATGACTGTAGGACAGGAGAATACAGTCTATTGCCCCCTGTTATCAGCCATTTCAGAGGAGAGGATGACTGTAGGACAGGAGAATACAATCTATTGCCCCCTGTTATCAGCCATTTCAGGAGAGAGGATGACTGTAGGACATGAGAATACAATCTATTGCTCCCTGTTATCAGCCATTTCAGGGGAGAGGATGACTGTAGGACAGGAGAATACAGTCTATTGCTCCCTGTTATCAGCCATTTCAGGGGAGAGGATGACTGTAGGACAGGAGAATACAGTCAATTGCCCCCTGTTATCAGCCATTTCAGGGGAGAGGATGACTGTAGGACAGGAGAATACAGTCTATTGCTCCCTGTTATCAGCCATTTCAGGGGAGAGGATGACTGTAGGACAGGAGAATACAGTCTATTGCTCCCTGTTATCAGCCATTTCAGGGGAGAGGATGACTGTAGGACAGGAGAATACAGTCTATTGCTCCCTGTTATCAGCCATTTCAGGGGAGAGGATGACTGTAGGACAGGAGAATACAGTCTATTGCTCCCTGTTATCAGCCATTTCAGGGGAGAGGATGACTGTAGGACAGGAGAATACAGTCTATTGCCCCCTGTTATCAGCCATTTCAGAGGAGAGGATGACTGTAGGACAGGAGAATACAGTCTATTGCCCCCTGTTATCAGCCATTTCAGGGGAGAGGATGACTGTAGGACAGGAGAATACAATCTATTGCCCCCTGTTATCAGCCATTTCAGGGGAGAGGATGACTGTAGGACAGGAGAATACAGTCTATTGCCCCCTGTTATCAGCCATTTCAGAGGAGAGGATGACTGTAGGACAGGAGAATACAGTCTATTGCTCCCTGTTATCAGCCATTTCAGGGGAGATGATGACTGTAGGACAGGAGAATACAGTCTATTGCCCCCTGTTATCGGCCATTTCAGGGGAGAGGATGACTGTAGGACAGGAGAATACAGACTATTGCCCCTGTTATCAGCCATTTCAGGGGAGAGGATGACTGTAGGACAGGAGAATACAGTCTATTGCCCCCTGTTATCAGCCATTTCAGGGGAGAGGATGACTGTAGGACAGGAGAATACAGACTATTGCCCCCTGTTATCAGCCATTTCAGGGGGGAGGATGACTGTAGGACAGGAGAATACAGTCTATTGCTCCCTGTTATCAGCCATTTCAGGGGAGAGGATGACTGTAGGACAGGAGAATACAGTCTATTGCCCCCTGTTATCAGCCATTTCAGGGGAGAGGATGACTGTAGGACAGGAGAATACAGTCTATTGCCCCCTGTTATCAGCCATTTCAGGGGAGAGGATGACTGTAGGACAGGAGAATACAGTCTATTGCTCCCTGTTATCAGCCATTTCAGGGGAGAGGATGACTGTAGGACAGGAGAATACAGTCTATTGCTCCCTGTTATCAGCCATTTCAGGAAGAGGATGACTGTAGGACAGGAGAATACAATCTATTGCCCCCTGTTATCAGCCATTTCAGGGGAGAGGATGACTGTAGGACAGGAGAATACAGTCTATTGCACCCTGTTATCAGCCATTTCAGGGGAGAGGATGACTGTAGGACAGGAGAATACAGTCTATTGCCCCCTGTTATCAGCCATTTCAGGGGAGAGGATGACTGTAGGACAGGAGAATACAGTCTATTGCTCCCTGTTATCAGCCATTTCAGGGGAGAGGATGACTGTAGGACAGGAGAATACAGTCTATTGCCTCCTGTTATCAGCCATTTCAGGGGAGAGGATGACTGTAGGACAGGAGAATACAGTCTATTGCTCCCTGTTATCAGCCATTTCAGGGGAGAGGATGACTGTAGGACAGGAGAATACAGTCTATTGCCCCCTGTTATCAGCCATTTCAGGGGAGAGGATGACTGTAGGACAGGAGAATACAGTCTATTGCCCCCTGTTATCAGACATTTCAGGGGAGAGGATGACTGTAGGACAGGAGAATACAGTCTATTGCCCCCTGTTATCAGCCATTTCAGAGGAGAGGATGACTGTAGGACAGGAGAATACAGTCTATTGCCCCCTGTTATCAGCCATTTCAGGGGAGAGGATGACTGTAGGACAGGAGAATACAATCTATTGCCCCCTGTTATCAGCCATTTCAGGGGAGAGGATGACTGTAGGACAGGAGAATACAGTCTATTGCCCCCTGTTATCAGCCATTTCAGAGGAGAGGATGACTGTAGGACAGGAGAATACAGTCTATTGCTCCCTGTTATCAGCCATTTCAGGGGAGATGATGACTGTAGGACAGGAGAATACAGTCTATTGCCCCCTGTTATCGGCCATTTCAGGGGAGAGGATGACTGTAGGACAGGAGAATACAGTCTATTGCCCCCTGTTATCAGCCATTTCAGGGGAGAGGATGACTGTAGGACAGGAGAATACAGACTATTGCCCCCTGTTATCAGCCATTTCAGGGGGGAGGATGACTGTAGGACAGGAGAATACAGTCTATTGCTCCCTGTTATCAGCCATTTCAGGGGAGAGGATGACTGTAGGACAGGAGAATACAGTCTATTGCCCCCTGTTATCAGCCATTTCAGGGGAGAGGATGACTGTAGGACAGGAGAATACAGTCTATTGCCCCCTGTTATCAGCCATTTCAGGGGAGAGGATGACTGTAGGACAGGAGAATACAGTCTATTGCTCCCTGTTATCAGCCATTTCAGGGGAGAGGATGACTGTAGGACAGGAGAATACAGTCTATTGCTCCCTGTTATCAGCCATTTCAGGAAGAGGATGACTGTAGGACAGGAGAATACAATCTATTGCCCCCTGTTATCAGCCATTTCAGGGGAGAGGATGACTGTAGGACAGGAGAATACAGTCTATTGCACCCTGTTATCAGCCATTTCAGGGGAGAGGATGACTGTAGGACAGGAGAATACAGTCTATTGCCCCCTGTTATCAGCCATTTCAGGGGAGAGGATGACTGTAGGACAGGAGAATACAGTCTATTGCTCCCTGTTATCAGCCATTTCAGGGGAGAGGATGACTGTAGGACAGGAGAATACAGTCTATTGCCTCCTGTTATCAGCCATTTCAGGGGAGAGGATGACTGTAGGACAGGAGAATACAGTCTATTGCTCCCTGTTATCAGCCATTTCAGGGGAGAGGATGACTGTAGGACAGGAGAATACAGTCTATTGCCCCCTGTTATCAGCCATTTCAGGGGAGAGGATGACTGTAGGACAGGAGAATACAGTCTATTGCCCCCTGTTATCAGACATTTCAGGGGAGAGGATGACTGTAGGACAGGAGAATACAGTCTATTGCCCCCTGTTGTAATGTACTCCACTAGGATGGTTGTCAGAGCAGGAATTCTCTGCCCTCGTTATCTCTGCTTTTATCTCAGTTGCTGTCTGTCTACAGGTCATTGGCCCTTTTAAATTCTTCTGAGCCTCATACGACCCTTGGAGCCAGTGCAGTGGCCGCCCCACATTACCGCTATAGATAACCGGAACAACACTACCAGAATCGCAACATCTTAGATTCCCTGAAATAATCGGAATCCACCTCCGGTCATCTTCTGCCTGTATAAAAAAAATTTCGGATAAGATTCTTGAGAACCATTACGGCAACCATTAGAACTCATACAGTTGTCACCCAGCTTTCCCAGACTCCTGAGTGTCATGCCTCTTTAAGTACAGTGCTAGGGATATATCAGTGCACCAACAGGCAGAGCTTTACCAGTGGTGACTTCTGATATCGCTCCACACTTCTGCACCCCTTTCCACAGCGCCCTCTGGTGGCCTCGCTGGACATTCTGTCACCTCTTTGTCTCTTCTTTCGCAGGTCACATTTCAGACATGCAGGCGTCAGCACATCGCTTCCGTGATGTGGAGCACCATCCTCTGCTTAATGAGAGCGATGGCTTCAACTCCTCCCCCTCAGAGGCGGAGCTGGCGGACAGGCTGTGGTTCATCCGCGATGGCTGCGGCATGGTCTGCGCTGTGATAACATGGATGCTGGTCTTCTATGCAGACTTTGTGGTGACTTTTGTAATGCTGCTCCCCTCCAGAGACTTTTGGTATTCAGTTATTAATGGGACCATGTTCAACTGCTTGGCAGTGCTGGCGCTGACCTCCCACCTGAGGACAATGCTGACTGATCCGGTAAGTGCCACCGACGCCACGTGTGGAGCCTCTGATCAAGAATATAACTACTATAATACTGCTCCTATGTACAAGAATATAACTACTATAATACTGCTCCTATGTACAAGAATATAACTACTATAATACTGCCTCCTATGTGCAAGAATATAACTACTATAATACTGCCTCCTATGTACAGGAATATAACTACTATAATACTGCCTCCTATGTACAAGAATATAACTACTATAATACTGTCTCCTATGTACAAGAATATAACTACTATAATACTGCTCCTATGTACAAGAATATAACTACTATAATACTGCCTCCTATGTACAGGAATATAACTACTATAATACTGCTCCTATGTACAAGAATATAACTACTATAATACTGCCTCCTATGTACAGTAATATAACTACTGTAATACCGCTCCTATGTACAAGATTATAACTACTATAATACTGCCTCCTATGTACAGTAATATAACTACTATAATACTGCCTCCTATGTACAGTAATATAACTACTATAATACTGCTCCTATGTACAAGAATATTACTACTATAATACTGCTCCTATGTACAAGAATATAACTGCTATAATACTGCTCCCATGTACAAGAATATAACTACTATAATACTGCTCCCATGTACAAGAATATAACTACTATAATACTGCTCCTATGTACAAGAATATAACTACTATAATACTGCCTCCTATGTACAAGATTATAACTACTATAATACTGCTTCCTATGTACAAGAATATAACTACTATAATACTGCTCCTATGTACAAGAATATAACTACTATAATACTGCTCCTATATACAAGAATATAACTACTATAATACTGCCCCTATGTATAAGAATATAACTACTATAATACTGCCTCCTATGTACAAGAATATAACTACTATAATACTGCTCCTATGTACAAGAATATAACTACTATAATACTACTTCTATGTACAAGAATATAACTACTATAATACTGCTCCTATGTACAAGAATATAACTACTATAATACTGCTCCTATGTACAGGAATATAACTACTATAATACTGCTGCTATGTACAAGAATATAACTACTATAATACTGCCTCCTATGTAAAACAATATAACTACTATAATACTGCTCCTATGTACAAGAATATAACTACTATAATACTGCTCCTATATACAAGAATATAACTACTATAATACTGCTCCTATGTACCAGAATATAACTACTATAATACTGCTCCTATGTACAGGAATATAACTACTATAATACTGCTCCTATATACAAGAATATAACTACTATAATACTGCCTCCTATGTAAAACAATATAACTACTATAATACTGCTCCTATGTACAAGAATATAACTACTATAATACTGCTCCTATATACAAGAATATAACTACTATAATACTGCTCCTATGTACCAGAATATAACTACTATAATACTGCTCCTATGTACAGGAATATAACTACTATAATACTGCTCCTATGTACAGGAATATAACTACTATAATACTGCCTCCTATGTACAGGAATATAACTACTATAATACTGCTCCTATGTTCAAGAATATAACTACTATAATACTGCCTCCTATGTACAAGAATATAACTGCTATAATACTGCTCCTATGTACAAGAATATAACTGCTATAATACTGCCTCCTATGTACAAGAATATAACTACTATAATACTGCCTCCTATGTACAAGAATATAACTACTATAATACTGCTCCTATGTACAAGAATATAACTACTATAGTACTGCCTCCTATGTACAAGAATATAACTGCTATAATACTGCCTCCTATGTACAAGAATATAACTGCTATAATACTGCCTCCTATGTACAAGAATATAACTGCTATAATACTGCCTCCTATGTACAAGAATATAACTACTATAATACTGCTCCTATGTACAAGAATATAACTGCTATAATACTGCCTCCTATGTACAAGAATATAACTACTATAATACTGCTCCTATGTACAAGAATATAACTACTATAATACTGCTCCTATGTACAAGAATATAACTACTATAATACTGCTCCTATGTACAAGGATATAACTACTATAATACTGCTCCTATGTACAAGAATATAGCTACTATAATACTGCTCCTATGTACAAGAATATAACTACCATAATACTGCCTCCTATGTACAGGAATATAACTACTATAATACTGCTCCTATGTACAAGAATATAACTACTATAATACTGCTCCTATGTACAAGGATATAACTACTATAATACTGCCTCCTATGTACAAGAATATAACTACTATAATACTGCTCCTATGTACAAGAATATAACTACTATAATACTGCTCCTATGTACAAGAATATAACTACTATAATACTGCTCCTATATACAAGAATATTACTACTATAATACTGCTCCTATATACAAGAATATTACTACTATAATACTGCTCCTATGTACAAGAATATAACTACTATAATACTGCTCCTATGTACAAGAATATAACTACTATAATACTGCTCCTATGTACAAGAATATAACTACTATAATACTGCTCCTATGTACAAGAATATTACTACTATAATACTGCTCCTATATACAAGAATATAACTACTATAATACTGCTCCTATGTACAAGAATATAACTACTATAATACTGCTCCAATGTACAAGAATATAACTGCTATAATACTGCTCCTATATACAAGGATATAACTGCTATAATACTGCTCCTATGTACAGGAATATAACTACTATAATACTGCTCCTATGTACAAGAATATAACTACTATAATACTGCTCCTATGTACAAGAGTATAACTACTATAATACTGCCTCCTATGTACAAGAGTATAACTACTATAATACTGCTCCTATGTACAAGAATATACCTACTATAATACTGCTCCTATGTACAAGAATATAACTACTATAATACTGCCTCCTATGTACAAGAATATAACTACTATAATACTGCCTCCTATGTACAAGAATATAACTACTATAATACTGCTCCTATGTACAGGAATATAACTACTATAATACTGCTCCTATGTACAAGAATATAACTACTATAATACTGCTCCTATGTACAAGAATATAACTACTATAATACTGCTCCTATGTACAAGAGTATAACTACTATAATACTGCCTCCTATGTACAAGAATATAACTACTATAATACTGCCTCCTATGTACAAGAATATAACTACTATAATACTGCTCCTATATACAAGGATATAACTGCTATAATACTGCTCCTATATACAAGGATATAACTGCTATATATACTTTGACATTATGTGATGGCTCCGGGTGTCAGTCTGACTTCATGTTGTTGTGACATTTTGACTGATTATTAGTGGTAATTACTTTTTTATTGCTGTGCTAATTTTCTGATGTGTTCCCTGGACTGTGTTGTCAGTGACTAGTCGGGTGCTCCGCGGTGTTTACTGTGAGAATTGTAGGCGGTATCACTTTTTGCAGAGATTTTAAAGGTGATTCATCTGGTCACGTGATTGGCGGTGCTCGTTATAAACGTTCCATTATAGATGGCGGTTTTATGACCTGACCCTGCCATCTTATTTGTATATAATTAGCTTACGGGGTTGAAGGAGCGGTCGCAGGGCGGGTGTCAGTGCTGATACTTGATGACATGTGAAAACTTTACGAGGCCCCCCCACCCAGTGAAAATGATAGGTCGTAGCGCGGTGACCTCATTCCTGCGTCCTGTAGTTAGTAGATTCCTGTAACGAGCATCCGGCGTGTTCGGACGCCATTATCACTCTCATCATCCCTCTCATCATCCTCTGTCTTCTCCACGGCATTAGGGGGCAGTGCCCAAAGGAAATGCGACCAAGGAATATATGGAGAGTTTACAGCTGAAGCCGGGCGAGGTGATCTACAAGTGTCCGAAGTGCTGCAGCATCAAACCAGAGCGCGCCCACCACTGCAGGTAACCCCCACACAGCAGTGCCGTCGCATCCGCTTATACTCCAGTCACAGCCAAAGCTGTCCCCAAAGAATCCGGCACAACTTGTTCAGGACCTAATATAATGCAGGATCTTATTAGACACTTCCCCCTGGACCATGTGACGATGATTAGAAATTTGACTTATTACTTATGATGCATTTCAAATATGGAAGGCGTGATTCATCTGCCCGGGGCCCCCACACCCCAGGGCCCCGATCTTCTTAAAGCGGTATTCTCATGGTTAATCAGACATCATACATTATATGACTATCTCCACCAAAGCTAGAACCAGCCGAGCACCTCACGTGGCTTCTCTCCGGAGATCTCCCCATTCATTGCTCCAGTTGTGATGTTCAGGTTTGGTAATTCAAGGGCGTGTCCTTTTCCTTGTCACTATCACAGGTGGCAGTTGAAGGATAAAACTGAGCATGTGCGACCATCTCATTGAGGTGGACAGAAATATAAGGAAAGGAACAGCCAGGCAATGCATTACAATACAGATGTGTTGTAATGCACTGCAGAGCGGATCAGACCCCCAAAAGTAAAAAAAAAGAAAGTGTTTTATTATAATAAAAATTAGTTTCAATTCAAAAAACAAAAACGCCCTTTTCCATAATAAATACATATAAAGTTGTAAAAAATAGAAAAAAATAAGTTATTGCTGCATCTGTAACTACTGGTTCTATAAACATATTGTATAATCCACCCCATCAGGTGAACGCCGTAAAAAAAAATATTTTTATAAAAACTGTGCCCAAAAAATCTACCAATAAGACTGAAGCTCTGGATGTGATTAGTGTAAGACATGACGTGACAGTGGGATGGTAATTGCAGCTCTAGATGTGACTGGAGTCTTCGCTGTGATGAGGGAAGTATTTACGGTGATCATCCTGGGGGGTGACTACATGATGGGGGTAGTAGTGCTGATGTGGGGGGGGGCTGGCCGGACCCCGCTGTCACCTCTTCTTTCTCTGTCCCGTCAGTATCTGTAAGCGATGTATCCGGAAGATGGACCACCACTGCCCCTGGGTCAATAACTGCGTCGGGGAGAAGAACCAGCGATTCTTTGTCCTCTTCACAGTGAGTCCGAGATCAGCCTCTGGGGTCTCTGGGGGGTCCCGGGTGTTTTTATCTATTTTGTGTCTGATGGGAGAATAGATTGTGAGCTTCTGGGATCAGGGATGATGGGAGTGATGATTGTTACATAGACAGAATAGATTGTGGGTTCCTGAGATCAGGGATGATGGGGGTGATGCCTTTTGGGGTCGGGGTGTACGCAGTAGGGGGGGGGAGGGGCGCTGTCAGGGGCGTACCGCTGATGACTGTCTCTCCCCGCAGATGTACATCGCGCTCATCTCCCTCCACGCGCTCGTCCTGTGCGTCCTCCAGCTCTTCACCTGCGTCCAGGGGCAGTGGACAAGTGAGTACATTAACCCCTGCAGCTGCTATTTTTGGGGTTCACCTCTGCCCCTCAACACTGCTCTGCTCATTTCCTGTTGCTGTTTAACGGCCTAAACCGTCTGGTAAATGATTGGCTGATAGCTTGTCTTAGCTCCTGACCTCACAGCTGAGGGTTTGTTTCAGTTGTAGCCGGGCATTTTACATCCTTTACACAGGACAGGAGGTATTTGTGCTGCTGATTGGATACAATTGTAACAAACCCTCAGGTCTGTGAGGCAGCCCAGGATGGGATTTTAGCCTTTGAATGTGAATGAGAATGTTTCCAGTTGCTGACAGCAAGCAGACCTATTGAAAAGAGTCACAAAGTTGCATTGTAAGCCGATTGTGTTCATGGTCAGATGTACATTGTAACAATCACTTCCTGTCCCTTGATACTTGTTACTCCCCCCCCCAGTTCCTGTAGTGTGTATTGGGGCGCTCCCTCCATCCTGCGGTGTGTATTGGGGCGCTCCCTCCATCCCGCGGTGTGTATTGGGGCGCTCCCTCCATCCTGCAGTGTGTATTGGGGCGCTCCCTGCATCCCGCGGTGTGTATTGGTGCGCTCCCTGCATCCCGCGGTGTGTATTGGGGCGCTCCCTCCATCCTGCGGTGTGTATTGGGGCGCTCCCTCCATCCTGCGGTGTGTATTGGGGCGCTCCCTCCATCCTGCAGTGTGTATTGGGGCGCTCCCTGCATCCCGCGGTGTGTATTGGTGCGCTCCCTGCATCCCGCGGTGTGTATTGGGGCGCTCCCTGCATCCCGCGGTGTGTATTGGGGCGCTCCCTGCATCCCGCGGTGTGTATTGGGGCGCTCCCTGCATCCTGCGGTGTGTATTGGGGCGCTCCCTCCATCCTGCGGTGTGTATTGTGGCGCTCCCTCCATCCCGCGGTGTGTATTGGGGCGCTCCCTCCATCCCGCGGTGTGTATTGGGGCGCTCCCTCCATCCCGCGGTGTGTATTGGGGCGCTCCCTCCATCCCGCGGTGTGTATTGGGGCGCTCCCTCCATCCTGCGGTGTCAATTGGTGCGCTCCCTCCATCCCGCGGTGTGTATTGGGGCGCTCCTTGCGTCCCGCGGTGTGTATTGGTGCGCTCCCTGCATCCCGCGGTGTGTATTGGGGCGCTCCCTGCGTCCCGCGGTGTGTATTGGGGCGCTCCCTGCGTCCCGCGGTGTGTATTGGTGCGCTCCCTGCATCCCGCGGTGTGTATTGGGGCGCTCCCTGCATCCCGCGGTGTGTATTGGGGCGCTCCCTGCTTCCCGCGGTTTGTATTGGGGCGCTCCCTGCATCCCGCGGTGTGTATTGAGGCGCTCCCTGCGTCCCGCGGTGTGTATTGGGGCGCTCCCTGCGTCCCGCGGTGTGTATTGGGGCGCTCCCTGCGTCCCGCGGTGTGTATTGGGGCGCTCCCTGCGTCCCGCGGTGTGTATTGGTGCGCTCCCTGCTTCCCGCGGTTTGTATTGGGGCGCTCCCTCCATCCCGCGGTTTGTATTGGGGCGCTCCCTGCGTCCCGCGGTGTGTATTGGGGCGCTCCCTGCGTCCCGCGGTGTGTATTGGGGCGCTCCCTGCCTCCCGCGGTTTGTATTGGGGCGCTCCCTCCATCCCGCAGTGTGTATTGGGGCGCTCCCTGCGTCCCGCGGTGTGTATTGGGGCGCTCCCTGCATCCCGCGGTGTGTATTGGGGCGCTCCCTCCATCCCGCGGTGTGTATTGGGGGCGTTCCCCTCCCCCTTGTATCTGCCGTTGGGTGATCTGCCCCTTTGTCTTGCAGGCTGCAGCTCGTTCTCACCCCCGGTCACGGTCATCCTCATGATCTTCCTCTGCCTGGAGGGGTTCCTCTTCCTCACCTTCACCGCCGTCATGTTCGGGACCCAGATTCACTCGATATGTAACGATGAGACGGTACGTTGTCTGCCTCAGGAAGTTGGGGGCGCAGGGACCACCCACCGCGTGTAGACGATCGCCTGCCTAGATTGTGAACGCTCCCTTCTATAAACGTTGTCATTCCGGACAATCCCATTGTTACAAACTTTCCGTCAACATAACTGGGCAGGTTTTCCATTCTGGAGCCTGGGAAAGCTGGGTAGGAGCCAGCATCGCCCTCCACTTACAGCTGTCACCCAGCTTTCCCAGACTTCTGCATATAAACCTAAGGGAATGGAAAGTAATGTTTTCTTCTGCAGGAGCCTGGCAAAGCTGGGTGGCAGCCAGTAGTGTCCCCATTGAGGCTGGCCCTTCGGCTGTCACCCAGCTTTCCCAGTCGTCTGCATATTTACTTCGGGGAAGAGAATGTGTCTGTGATAATTAGGGAAGTTTTCCATTGCAGGAGCCTGGGAAAGCTGGGTGGCAGCCAGTAGTGACACGGCTCTATACCTCGGACAGCTGCTAATGGCCAATGTGGCCCCTTGTGGCCCCTTGTGGTGCCGTCACCCAGCTTTCCCAGACTTCCGCATGCACAGAAGAAGTGTTCAAAAAAAATTGCAGTGAATTTAAAAAAGCAAATAAATTGCAAAATCCTTCTAATAACTTCTTTCCATAAATCCCCTGGAAATTCTACACGTTCATCCCCTGATCCCACCAGCGTTTCTCCAGATTGTGTTAACCCTTTACAGTCAGTAAAGAAGGAGGAATATCCGGCCGTTTATAAAAGTAGCCGCTCCAGCATTTTCTGTAAAGACCCAAATGTTTAATGTAAAGTGAAGAAATGCCGGAGATTTCCTTTGAATGACTGAGCCAATATTTAGCGGCTCATTCAGACGGCCGTATGCTGTCCGCAAAAATGCGGATCCGTTTTTTTGCGGATTAGATGCTGTCCCATTCACTTCTATGGGCCCTTTTCTTCCATTGCACGGCTCAGCAAAACAAATGAAACATGTCCTGTCCTTGTCAGTAAATATCAGGACATGGCCCCATTGAAGTCTATGGGTCAACAAAGAAACTCAATGCAATCCGTTTTTTTTGCGGACATGATGAAACTGTCCGCAAAAAAAAACGGATCCACATTTTTGCGGACAGCGTACGGCCGTCTGAATGAGCCCTTAGGGAGATCCTTGATAAATACTGGCCAATCCTCTGGATGGATCCGGACGTGGCTGACGTCTTGTTACCCCGTCCGAACGTTTCGCGCCCTGTTCCAGCACGGACATGGTTGGACAGGAAACCATTGGGTATTTTTCGCTGTGGAACCTGCTCGGCCTGTCGTCTTGTTAAGAAATCGAAAGTCAATGTATGTTCAGCCACAAACGGAAGTTACACCGTAAGGGATTTTATTAACTGTAGGAGCAAGGGAGTAGTGTTCCTATGTCGCTGCCCTTGTCCTATGTGGGGAAAACATTCCGAGAATTTCGTTGCCGCGTTCTTGAGCTTGTAAATGATGATATGGAAAAGAACAATACTCCCGTGGGAAATCACATTTGGGAACGTCATGATGGAGATCCTAGGTCTCTCTGTCTTTTTCGGCATTAGAACTGATGAGACCTTCCCCTAGAAAAGGTGACTGGGACCAGAATGGAATGGATTTATAGGTTCCGGTCCCAGTCACCCGGAGCGCACCACCATATTGGTTTCGTCCTCGGCTGTTCAGAGCGAGGCGAGACCTGGGACGCATCGCGTCCGTGGATTATTGGTAGGGATAAGTGGGGAGGCTATTTTAGTGGCGCCCAATAATGGTGGTAGGACCTGATCATGAGACCCTGGACATGGAGAGCCAAGCACATGCCGGCCCAGGACCTCGCCATTTAAATAGGAGTTCATACCGCTGACAAAATGGAGCTGTTATTTTGCCCCCTGGAGCCCCCCAGCCGCCGCGCATCGTACATCTGTGAGAGGAGCGAATGGGTCTGCAGCGGGAACGGGTGCGGACCCATTCATTCTCAATGGGGCAGAACGAGATGCGGAGAGCACACAATGTGCTATCCGCATTTCCGGAGCGCGGCCCCGAACTTCCAGGACGCGGCTCTGCAAAAAAATAGAACATTCCTATTCTTGTCCGGACCAGAATAAGCAGATCTATGGGGGGTGCCGGCCGGGTGTATTGTGGATCCGCAATACTCCACGGACGTGTGAATGGAGCCTTATATAGCAATGTTTATACTAGCATTTCTGCTTCACTATATGGCAGCATGATCTCCGCCAGTATTCTGATATATTCCTACTGAGCCGTGATAAATAGGACCATCCCCATATAGGATGTCTGCCCCGCCGTGCTTCACGTCTTCTGTCTGCAGCCACTGCTTTCATCAGTCCACACAATGTTCCACCTTTTCTCTTTGGACCAGTCCATGTCTTACTTTTTCAGGACATGTCTTTATATTTTTTGGGGGGACTTTTCGGGGAGTTCTTGCTGGTAACCTGTCTTCACTTCATCATCTTCTCGCTGGTGACATCAGATCTTCTTTCATCTTTCTGGAGCTCATCATCGGCTGGGCCTTTGCCATTTTGGCTATTCTTCCATCCATTGTTCCGCGGCTTTCATGTTTTCGTTGCAACTTCAAGGAATTTATGATCATTTCAGCTGAGCCGCCGATCATTTGCTGCACTTCTCTGTATGGTTTTCTCTCTCCGATCAAAGTACGTTCTTCAGAACAATATCTGGACCAAGCCACTTTCCCCAGTATTTCAGAAGGAAATGCAGTATAACCAACATGTGCAGCATTTGGTGCCTTCCTCCTTAAATAATTGCCAAAATTTACACCTGTTATTCCACACAATGAATGAATTCACCAATTTATCTCATCACGGCTATTATTTTGAGCCTTTTTCCATTAATGATTGAGCGGGATGCACGTCCTGATTGCTGGCTCTGTATTTCTTCTATTCAGAATGCACAGTATGCACGTCCTGATTGTTGGCTCTGTATTTCTTCTATGCAGAATGCGCAGTATGCACGTCCTGATTGTTGGCTCTGTATTTCTTCTATGCAGTATGCACGTCCTGATTGTTGGCTCTGTATTTCTTCTATTCAGAATGCGCAGTATGCAGGTCCTGATTGTTGGCTCTGTATTTCTTCTATTCAGAATGCGCAGTATGCACGTCCTGATTGTTGGCTCTGTATTTCTTCTATGCAGTATGCACGTCCTGATTGTTGGCTCTGTATTTCTTCTATTCAGAATGCACAGTATGCACGTCCTGATTGTTGGCTCTGTATTTCTTCTATTCAGAATGCGCAGTATGCACGTCCTGATTGTTGGCTCTGTATTTCTTCTATTCAGAATGCGCAGTATGCACGTCCTGATTGTTGGCTCTGTATTTCTTCTATTCAGAATGCGCAGTATGCACGTCCTGATTGTTGGGTCTGTATTTCTTCTATTCAGAATGCGCAGTATGCACGTCCTGATTGTTGGCTCTGTATTTCTTCTATGCAGTATGCACGTCCTGATTGTTGGCTCTGTATTTCTTCTATTCAGAATGCGCAGTATGCACGTCCTGATTGTTGGCTCTGTATTTCTTCTATTCAGAATGCGCAGTATGCACGTCCTGATTGTTGGCTCTGTATTTCTTCTATTCAGAATGTGCAGTATGCACGTCCTGATTGTTGGCTCTGTATTTCTTCTATTCAGAATGCGCAGTATGCACGTCCTGATTGTTGGGTCTGTATTTCTTCTATTCAGAATGCGCAGTATGCACGTCCTGATTGTTGGCTCTGTATTTCTTCTATTCAGAATGCGCAGTATGCACGTCCTGATTGTTGGCTCTGTATTTTCTATTCAGAATGCGCAGTATGCACGTCCTGATTGTTGGCTCTGTATTTCTTCTATGCAGTATGCACGTCCTGATTGTTGGGTCTGTATTTTCTATTCAGAATGCGCAGTATGCATGTCCTGATTGTTGGCTCTGTATTTCTTCTATTTAGAATGCGCAGTATACATGTCCTGATTGTTGGCTCTGTATTTCTTCTATTCAGAATGCGCAGTATGCACGTCCTGATTGTTGGCTCTGTATTTCTTCTATTCAGAATGCGCAGTATGCACGTCCTGATTGTTGGCTCTGTATTTCTTCTATTCAGAATGCGCAGTATGCACGTCCTGATTGTTGGCTCTGTATTTCTTCTATTCAGAATGCGCAGTATGCACGTCCTGATTGTTGGGTCTGTATTTCTTCTATTCAGAATGCGCAGTATGCACGTCCTGATTGTTGGCTCTGTATTTCTTCTATTCAGAATGCGCAGTATGCACGTCCTGATTGTTGGCTCTGTATTTTCTATTCAGAATGCGCAGTATGCACGTCCTGATTGTTGGCTCTGTATTTCTTCTATGCAGTATGCACGTCCTGATTGTTGGGTCTGTATTTTCTATTCAGAATGCGCAGTATGCATGTCCTGATTGTTGGCTCTGTATTTCTTCTATTCAGAATGCGCAGTATGCACGTCCTGATTGTTGGCTCTGTATTTCTTCTATGCAGTATGCACATCCTGATTGTTGGCTCTGTATTTCTTCTATGCAGTATGCACGTCCTGATTGTTGGCTCTGTATTTCTTCTATGCAGTATGCACGTCCTGATTGTTGGGTCTGTATTTTCTATTCAGAATGCGCAGTATGCACGTCCTGATTGTTGGCTCTGTATTTCTTCTATTCAGAATGCGCAGTATGCACGTCCTGATTGTTGGCTCTGTATTTCTTCTATGCAGTATGCACGTCCTGATTGTTGGGTCTGTATTTTCTATTCAGAATGCGCAGTATGCATGTCCTGATTGTTGGCTCTGTATTTCTTCTATTCAGAATGCGCAGTATGCACGTCCTGATTGTTGGCTCTGTATTTCTTCTATTCAGAATGCGCAGTATGCACGTCCTGATTGTTGGCTCTGTATTTCTTCTATTCAGAATGCGCAGTATGCACGTCCTGATTGTTGGCTCTGTATTTCTTCTATTCAGAATGCGCAGTATGCACGTCCTGATTGTTGGCTCTGTATTTTCTATTCAGAATGCGCAGTATGCACGTCCTGATTGTTGGCTCTGTATTTCTTCTATTCAGAATGCGCAGTATGCACGTCCTGATTGTTGGGTCTGTATTTCTTCTATTCAGAATGCGCAGTATACATGTCCTGATTGTCGGGTCTGTATTTTCTATTCAGAATGCGCAGTATACATGTCCTGATTGTCGGGTCTGTATTTTCTATTCAGAATGCGCAGTATGCACGTCCTGATTGTTGGCTCTGTATTTTCTATTCAGAATGCGCAGTATGCACGTCCTGATTGTTGGCTCTGTATTTCTTCTATTCAGAATGCGCAGTATGCACGTCCTGATTGTTGGCTCTGTATTTCTTCTATTCAGAATGCGCAGTATGCATGTCCTGATTGTTGGCTCTGTATTTCTTCTATTCAGAATGCGCAGTATGCACGTCCTGATTGTTGGGTCTGTATTTCTTCTATGCAGAATGCGCAGTATGCACGTCCTGATTGTTGGCTCTGTATTTCTTCTATGCAGTATGCACGTCCTGATTGTTGGCTCTGTATTTCTTCTATTCAGAATGCGCAGTATGCACGTCCTGATTGTTGGCTCTGTATTTCTTCTATTCAGAATGCACAGTATGCACGTCCTGATTGTTGGCTCTGTATTTCCTATTCAGAATGCGCAGTATGCACGTCCTGATTGTTGGGTCTGTATTTTCTTTTCAGAATGCGCAGTATGCACGTCCTGATTGTTGGCTCTGTATTTCTTCTATTCAGAATGCGCAGTATGCACGTCCTGATTGTTGGCTCTGTATTTCTTCTATTCAGAATGCGCAGTATGCACGTCCTGATTGTTGGCTCTGTATTTCTTCTATTCAGAATGCGCAGTATACATGTCCTGATTGTTGGCTCTGTATTTCTTCTATTCAGAATGCGCAGTATGCACGTCCTGATTGTTGGCTCTGTATTTCCTATTCAGAATGCGCAGTATGCACGTCCTGATTGTTGGCTCTGTATTTCCTATTCAGAATGCGCAATATACATGTCCTGATTGTTGGCTCTGTATTTCTTCTATTCAGAATGCGCAGTATGCACGTCCTGATTGTTGGCTCTGTATTTCCTATTCAGAATGCGCAGTATGCACGTCCTGATTGTTGGCTCTGTATTTCTTCTATTCAGAATGCGCAGTATGCACGTCCTGATTGTTGGCTCTGTATTTCCTATTCAGAATGCGCAGTATGCACGTCCTGATTGTTGGCTCTGTATTTCCTATTCAGAATGCGCAGTATGCACGTCCTGATTGTTGGCTCTGTATTTCTTCTATTCAGAATGCGCAGTATGCACGTCCTGATTGTTGGCTCTGTATTTCCTATTCAGAATGCGCAGTATGCACGTCCTGATTGTTGGCTCTGTATTTCTTCTATGCAGTATGCACGTCCTGATTGTTGGCTCTGTATTTCTTCTATGCAGTATGCACGTCCTGATTGTTGGCTCTGTATTTCTTCTATTCAGAATGCGCAGTATGCACGTCCTGATTGTTGGCTCTGTATTTCTTCTATTCAGAATGCGCAGTATGCACGTCCTGATTGTTGGCTCTGTATTTCTTCTATTCAGAATGCGCAGTATGCACGTCCTGATTGTTGGCTCTGTATTTTCTATTCAGAATGCGCAGTATGCACGTCCTGATTGTTGGCTCTGTATTTCTTCTATTCAGAATGCGCAGTATGCACGTCCTGATTGTTGGCTCTGTATTTCTTCTATTCAGAATGCGCAGTATGCACGTCCTGATTGTTGGCTCTGTATTTCCTATTCAGAATGCGCAGTATGCACGTCCTGATTGTTGGGTCTGTATTTTCTTTTCAGAATGCGCAGTATACATGTCCTGATTGTTGGCTCTGTATTTCTTCTATTCAGAATGCGCAGTATGCACGTCCTGATTGTTGGGTCTGTATTTTCTATTCAGAATGCGCAGTATGCACGTCCTGATTGTTGGCTCTGTATTTTCTATTCAGAATGCGCAGTATGCACGTCCTGATTGTTGGCTCTGTATTTCTTCTATTCAGAATGCGCAGTATGCACGTCCTGATTGTTGGCTCTGTATTTCCTATTCAGAATGCGCAGTATGCACGTCCTGATTGTTGGGTCTGTATTTCTTCTATTCAGAATGCACAGTATGCACGTCCTGATTGTTGGCTCTGTATTTCCTATTCAGAATGCGCAGTATGCACGTCCTGATTGTTGGGTCTGTATTTTCTTTTCAGAATGCGCAGTATGCACGTCCTGATTGTTGGCTCTGTATTTCTTCTATTCAGAATGCGCAGTGTACATGTCCTGATTGTTGGGTCTGTATTTTCTTTTCAGAATGCGCAGTATGCACGTCCTGATTGTTGGCTCTGTATTTCTTCTATTCAGAATGCGCAGTGTACATGTCCTGATTGTTGGCTCTGTATTTCTTCTATTCAGAATGCGCAGTATGCACGTCCTGATTGTTGGCTCTGTATTTCCTATTCAGAATGCGCAGTATGCACGTCCTGATTGTTGGCTCTGTATTTCCTATTCAGAATGCGCAATATACATGTCTTGATTGTTGGCTCTGTATTTCTTCTATTCAGAATGCGCAGTATGCACGTCCTGATTGTTGGCTCTGTATTTCCTATTCAGAATGCGCAGTATGCACGTCCTGATTGTTGGCTCTGTATTTCTTCTATTCAGAATGCGCAGTATGCACGTCCTGATTGTTGGCTCTGTATTTCTTCTATGCAGTATGCACGTCCTGATTGTTGGCTCTGTATTTCTTCTATTCAGAATGCGCAGTATGCACGTCCTGATTGTTGGCTCTGTATTTCTTCTATTCAGAATGCGCAGTATGCACGTCCTGATTGTTGGGTCTGTATTTCTTCTATTCAGAATGCGCAGTATGCACGTCCTGATTGTTGGCTCTGTATTTCCTATTCAGAATGCACAGTATGCACGTCCTGATTGTTGGCTCTGTATTTCTTCTATTCAGAATGCGCAGTATGCACGTCCCGATTGTTGGCTCTGTATTTCTTCTATTCAGAATGCGCAGTATGCACGTCCCGATTGTTGGGTCTGTATTTCTTCTATTCAGAATGCGCAGTATGCACGTCCTGATTGTTGGCTCTGTATTTCTTCTATTCAGAATGCACAGTATGCACGTCCTGATTGTTGGCTCTGTATTTCTTCTATTCAGAATGCGCAGTATGCACGTCCTGATTGTTGGCTCTGTATTTCTTCTATTCAGAATGCGCAGTATGCACGTCCCGATTGTTGGGTCTGTATTTCTTCTATTCAGAATGCGCAGTGTGCACGTCCTGATTGTTGGCTCTGTATTTCTTCTATTCAGAATGCACAGTATGCACGTCCTGATTGTTGGCTCTGTATTTCTTCTATTCAGAATGCGCAGTGTGCACGTCCTGATTGTTGGCTCTGTATTTCCTATTCAGAATGCGCAGTATGCACGTCCTGATTGTTGGCTCTGTATTTTCTATTCAGAATGCGCAGTATGCACGTCCTGATTGTTGGCTCTGTATTTCTTCTATTCAGAATGCGCAGTATGCACGTCCTGATTGTTGGCTCTGTATTTCCTATTCAGAATGCGCAGTATGCACGTCCTGATTGTTGGCTCTGTATTTCTTCTATGCAGAATGCGCAGTATACACGTCCTGATTGTTGGCTCTGTATTTCTTCTATGCAGAATGCGCAGTATGCACGTCCTGATTGTTGGCTCTGTATTTCTTCTATGCAGAATGCGCAGTATGCACGTCCTGATTGTTGGGTCTGTATTTCTTCTATGCAGAATGCGCAGTATGCACGTCCCGATTGTTGGGTCTGTATTTCTTCTATTCAGAATGCGCAGTATGCACGTCCTGATTGTTGGCTCTGTATTTCTTCTATTCAGAATGCGCAGTATGCACGTCCTGATTGTTGGGTCTGTATTTCTTCTATGCAGAATGCGCAGTATGCACGTCCTGATTGTTGGCTCTGTATTTCTTCTATGCAGAATGCGCAGTATGCACGTCCTGATTGTTGGCTCTGTATTTCTTCTATGCAGAATGCGCAGTATGCACGTCCTGATTGTTGGGTCTGTATTTCTTCTATGCAGAATGCGCAGTATGCACGTCCCGATTGTTGGGTCTGTATTTCTTCTATTCAGAATGCGCAGTATGCACGTCCTGATTGTTGGCTCTGTATTTCTTCTATTCAGAATGCGCAGTATGCACGTCCTGATTGTTGGGTCTGTATTTCTTCTATGCAGAATGCGCAGTATGCACGTCCTGATTGTTGGCTCTGTTTATTCCTCAACGACACTTTTTGCTTTGTACAAATATCACTTCTACCCAAAAACACTGATTTACCAGTTTCCCGATGTTTTTACTGTTTTTTGTTTCGGACACTACTGTCCACCTCCTGGAACATCGTGTATCTGTACGTAATTAGGGAAGTTCTCTATTTCAGGAGCCTGGGAAAGCTGGATGACGACCAGTAGAGAGACTATTATAACCCCCAGCAGTGGGTGGCGCTCGGCTTTCCCGGACTCCGGAATTGCTCTGCCCGCTAGTACTCGCCCAACACTGAACCTTCTGTTTCTTCATTTTCTGTTGCAGGAAATCGAGCGACTAAAGAGCGAGAAGCCGACCTGGGAGCGGCGACTGCGCTGGGAGGGAATGAGGTCCGTCTTCGGGGGGCAGCCATCTTTCCTGTGGATTAACCCCTTTGCCGGTCTCCAAATCAGACGTTTCCTGAGAGCGCGGAAAGGAGGCACCGAGTTCTCGGTTTGAGATTTACCCCGGAATAAGACGTGTTATTCAGACGACCAAAAGACACAAGGAGCTTACAATCAAATTTACGGATTTGTTTTTAATTGAAGAGACTTCAGAGATGCGGACAGTGTGGGGTCTGGAGGGTCTTCTCTTCTGCTACAGGGTCCGGATTGTTTTTTTTAGTTCATGTCTACAGATTTTTTTTTATCAGGATGAGATTTTATGGCGGGAGACGAGAGCCGCCCTGATCCGGTTGGGCGGTGTCAGCATGCAGGTCCTGCTCCACGTGTGCATGGCGGCTGTAGGCTCTGGGCTCGCTCCGCTCTCCGCTTCATCTCCTCCTCCGTCCCTCCCCCCCCTCCTGCGCTCTCATTGCAGTTGCCATCTTGATCTAGATGCTGCAGAACATCTTGGCGCCGGGCAGTAGGAGGTTTGTGGCGCCAGGTTTAGTGTCTTCAGGCAACACGCAGCTCCACTGTGACATCATTTACTGGTTAAAGCTGCGGGTTATACTGGTTCACAATTCTGTACACCAGTCACTCCCAGAGCTGAATTCACAATTCTGTTGCACCATATCTTCAATCACATCCCGAGCTGAACCCACTATTCTCTTATATCATGTCTTAGGCTCCAGTCACATCCAGAGCTGCAGTCAACATTTTGATATTGCATCATACCTTAAACTCCAATTGCATCCAGAGCTACATTCACATTTGTTACATTTTGTCTTCAGTCACATCCAGAGCTGAATTCACAACTGTTATATCATGCTTTATTCTCCAATCTTATCCGGAGCTCCAGTGACCATTGTGATGTTACATCATGTCTTATACTCCACTCACATCTAGAGCTGCCGTCAGATTGTTACTTAATGTCCTGTACCTCAATGACACCCACAGCTGCATTCACAATTCTGTTAAATCATGTCTTATGCTGCAGTCACATCTAGAGCTGCATTCACAATTCTTTTTATATCCTGTCTAATGCTCCGTTCACATCTAGAGCTTCTGTTACAACGTTGATTTTAAATCATTCCTTTCCCCTTGTCATGTGCAGAGCTGTAATCACAATTCAGCTAGCTAAAATGTCAGAATATGGATGCTGCAGCGATCAGTGGATGGTTGGCACCCCCAGCTGTAGTCAGCGGGGCGTTCCCCCTGTGGCGGCCACTACAGGGGAAGTGAAGTATTGCATGGCAGTAATTTGGCTGAATGACCAGAGAGCGTTTCCATTCTCACTCATTTGGGGGAACCCTCCCTATGGTGTGCCCATATAGCCAGGGGGCAACCCCTTTAAGTCCTGCAGCCGGAGAGCTAAACGAATTGTGGCTGCAGCTCTGGCTGTGACTGGAGTACAGTACTCATGCAGCAATAACCTGGGACATGATGTGTCACAGTGGAGCTGCGAATCCGTGACGTGCAGGGGCCGCCGTGATTGTGCTGTCTGATCCGCTCAGGACAAGCGGCTTCTGCAGAGTAGTCACCGCTTCTCCTGCGTGTCCCAGCATGAACCTGGGCGCCGGCTCCTTCACCTCTCCTCATTGTAAATCATCCTGTGTCCGGGGAGCGCCGTTGTCTCGTGTATGGGGCATGCCGTTGCGGATGATGAGAGTTTTCTTATGCACTGATTTGTGAAATAAAGTATTGAACTCGTTTCCTCTCTGTAGATTGTAGTCACTCGTTCTCCGCCTCTAGGAAAGCTGGGTGACGACCACTTGGGGGGGGGGGGGGGTTATAGCTGTGGTCTCACACTTATTGACCCCCACACACAGGGTGACAAGGTTCTGTACATAAAGGGTCTACGTTGTGTCCTGCTATTTAATTGTAGATCTCTGCTTACTGTCAGTGAATGGAAAACTTCTCATTTACATGCAAAGACTGAAAACTGACCTAATACTTCCCCCAGCCTAGGGTTTGTTACAATGTATCAGTCTTGTACAGAAGAGATGTTTCTGCTTTTGTATTTAGAATCTAGATTTGATACAAATGTAACAAGTCCTCAGCGGTGAGAAGTACTAGGTTTAAAGGGGTATTCTGCTGGATTAGAGACAACTGTTAGATTGGCGGGGGTCCCGTGTCCTCCATATGACTAGCAGTGGTCCAGCATGAACGCTACCGGCTCGGCCACCTTTCCATTCACTATCAGGAGGCTCCTAGCACTGTGACCCCCCCCCCCCCCCCCCCATTACGATGATCAGTGGGGACCCCCCCTTAATCTAGCAGTTATCTCCTCTCCAGTAAATGGGGTATACATTTTTCTGACAGGCTTTCAGCCTTCAAATATGATCGGGGAGGGTCCCATTCACTGACAGCAAGCAGAGATCCTAAAAAAGGTCAGTTAGAAAGTTACAGAACTTGTCATTATCCAGAGATGATCAGGTGTGAGTTTGGATTACAGCTCTGGAGCACAAGAGCTTACACTCCCCTCCTCACACCACTGACATTCCCGGGCAGCACATATTGTATGGAGCGGTCAGGATTATCGGCGCCGCGCTCCTCCGTCTCCGTGGTTACTGCCAGACCGGGATTAAGAGATTTCACACCTGGAAGGTTTAATTGTCCTCATCCTCTAGAAGCTGATCTGCTGTGTTAACCCCCCTGGTGCTGGAGCGAGGCGGCCCGTGCCTCACGCCTCATCAATGTGTAATGCTGGGCACCGCTCAGGAGATATGTATGATATGTTCTAATAGACTTTGGGGGGAATTTATCATTAGTCCGTTTTTCTTCAGTCTGTGATGGAGAACTTTGTGCCACATTTATCAAACACCGAACACTTCTGTCTGGAGAAGCTCCTCCCGTTTTCCTTCTCCGCCTCCTCCTGGAGTGAGACTCATTAACATAGCTGACCACGCCCACTTCTCCACCCATATTACAAAACTGGAGTGAGTGGTTTACACATGCAAAAAGTCGCAAAAGCCCTATTCTTGTACATAGGAGGCAGTATTATAGTAGTTATATTCTTGTACATAGGAGCAGTATTATAGTAGTTATATTCTTGTACATAGGAGCAGTATTATAGTAGTTATATTCTTGTACATAGGAGGCAGTATTATAGTAGTTATATTCTTGTACATAGGAGGCAGTATTATAGCAGTTATATTCTTGTACATAGGAGCAGTATTATAGTAGTTATATTCTTGTACATAGGAGCAGTATTATAGTAGTTATATTCCTGTACATAGGAGCAGTATTATAGTAGTTATATTCTTGTACATAGGAGCAGTATTATAGTAGTTATATTCCTGTACATAGGAGCAGTATTATAGTAGTTATATTCTTGTACATAGGAGGCAGTATTATAGTAGTTATATTCTTGTACATAGGAGCAGTATTATAGTAGTTATATTCCTGTACATAGGAGGCAGTATTATAGCAGTTATATTCTTGTACATAGGAGGCAGTATTATAGTAGTTATATTCTTGTACATAGGGGGCAGTATTATAGTAGTTATATTCTTGTACATAGGAGGCAGTATTATAGTAGTTATATTCTTGTACATAGGAGCAGTATTATAGTAGTTATATTCTTGTACATAGGAGGCAGTATTATAGTAGTTATATTCTTGTACATAGGAGGCAGTATTATAGTAGTTATATTCTTGTACATAGGAGGCAGTATTATAGTAGTTATATTCTTGTACATAGGAGCAGTATTATAGTAGTTATATTCTTATACATAGGGGCAGTATTATAGTAGTTATATTCTTGTACATAGGAGCAGTATTATAGTAGTTATATTCTTGTACATAGGAGCAGTATTATAGTAGTTATATTCCTGTACATAGGAGCAGTATTATAGTAGTTATATCCTTGTACATAGGGGCAGTATTATAGTAGTTATATTCTTGTACATAGGAGCAGTATTATAGTAGTTATATTCTTGTACATAGGAGCAGTATTATAGTAGTTATATTCTTGTACATAGGAGCAGTATTATAGTAGTTATATTCTTGTACATAGGAGGCAGTATTATAGCAGTTATATTCTTGTACATAGGAGGCAGTATTATAGTAGTTATATTCTTATACATAGGGGCAGTATTATAGTAGTTATATTCTTGTACATAGGAGCAGTATTATAGTAGTTATATTCTTGTACATAGGAGCAGTATTATAGTAGTTATATTCCTGTACATAGGAGCAGTATTATAGTAGTTATATCCTTGTACATAGGGGCAGTATTATAGTAGTTATATTCTTGTACATAGGAGCAGTATTATAGTAGTTATATTCTTGTACATAGGAGCAGTATTATAGTAGTTATATTCTTGTACATAGGAGCAGTATTATAGTAGTTATATTCTTGTACATAGGAGGCAGTATTATAGTAGTTATATTCTTGTACATAGGAGGCAGTATTCTAGTAGTTATATTCTTGTACATAGGAGCAGTATTATAGTAGTTATATTCCTGTACATAGGAGCAGTATTATAGTAGTTATATTCTTGTACATAGGAGCAGTATTATAGTAGTTATATTCTTGTACATAGGAGCAGTATTATAGTAGTTATATTCTTGTACATAGGAGCAGTATTATAGTAGTTATATTCTTGTACATAGGAGCAGTATTATAGTAGTTATATTCTTGTACATAGGAGCAGTATTATAGTAGTTATATTCTTGTACATAGGAGGCAGTATTATAGTAGTTATATTCTTGTACATAGGAGGCAGTATTCTAGTAGTTATATTCTTGTACATAGGAGCAGTATTATAGTAGTTATATTCCTGTACATAGGAGCAGTATTATAGTAGTTATATTCTTGTACATAGGAGCAGTATTATAGTAGTTATATTCTTGTACATAGGAGGTAGTATAGTAGTTATATTCTTGTATATAGGAGCAGTATTATAGTAGTTATATTCTTGTACATAGGAGCAGTATTATAGTAGTTATATTCTTGTACATAGGAGCAGTATTATAGTAGTTATATTCTTGTACATAGGAGCAGTATTATAGTAGTTATATTCTTGTACATAGGAGCAGTATTATAGTAGTTATATTCTTGTACATAGGAGCAGTATTATAGTAGTTATATTCTTGTACATAGGAGGCAGTATTATAGTAGTTATATTCTTTGACATAGGAGCAGTATTATAGCAGTTATATTCTTGTACATAGAAGCAGTATTATAGTAGTTATATTCTTGTACATAGGAGCAGTATTATAGTAGTTATATTCTTGTACATAGGAGCAGTATTATAGTAGTTATATTCCTGTACATAGGAGACAGTATTATAGTAGTTATATTCTTGTACATAGGAGGCAGTATTATAGTAGTTATATTCTTGTACATAGGAGGCAGTATTATAGTAGTTATATTCTTGTACATAGGAGGCAGTATTATAGTAGTTATATTCTTATACATAGGGGCAGTATTATAGTAGTTATATTCTTGTACATAGGAGCAGTATTATAGTAGTTATATTCTTGTACATAGGAGCAGTATTATAGTAGTTATATTCCTGTACATAGGAGCAGTATTATAGTAGTTATATTCTTGTACATAGGAGCAGTATTATAGTAGTTATATTCCTGTACATAGGAGACAGTATTATAGTAGTTATATTCTTGTACATAGGAGGCAGTATTATAGTAGTTATATTCTTGTACATAGGAGGCAGTATTATAGTAGTTATATTCTTGTACATAGGAGCAGTATTATAGTAGTTATATTCTTATACATAGGGGCAGTATTATAGTAGTTATATTCTTGTACATAGGAGCAGTATTATAGTAGTTATATTCTTGTACATAGGAGCAGTATTATAGTAGTTATATTCCTGTACATAGGAGCAGTATTATAGTAGTTATATCCTTGTACATAGGGGCAGTATTATAGTAGTTATATTCTTGTACATAGGAGCAGTATTATAGTAGTTATATTCTTGTACATAGGAGCAGTATTATAGTAGTTATATTCTTGTACATAGGAGCAGTATTATAGTAGTTATATTCTTGTACATAGGAGGCAGTATTATAGCAGTTATATTCTTGTACATAGGAGGCAGTATTATAGTAGTTATATTCTTATACATAGGGGCAGTATTATAGTAGTTATATTCTTGTACATAGGAGCAGTATTATAGTAGTTATATTCTTGTACATAGGAGCAGTATTATAGTAGTTATATTCCTGTACATAGGAGCAGTATTATAGTAGTTATATCCTTGTACATAGGGGCAGTATTATAGTAGTTATATTCTTGTACATAGGAGCAGTATTATAGTAGTTATATTCTTGTACATAGGAGCAGTATTATAGTAGTTATATTCTTGTACATAGGAGCAGTATTATAGTAGTTATATTCTTGTACATAGGAGGCAGTATTATAGCAGTTATATTCTTGTACATAGGAGGCAGTATTATAGTAGTTATATTCTTGTACATAGGAGGCAGTATTCTAGTAGTTATATTCTTGTACATAGGAGCAGTATTATAGTAGTTATATTCCTGTACATAGGAGCAGTATTATAGTAGTTATATTCTTGTACATAGGAGCAGTATTATAGTAGTTATATTCTTGTACATAGGAGGTAGTATAGTAGTTATATTCTTGTATATAGGAGCAGTATTATAGTAGTTATATTCTTGTACATAGGAGCAGTATTATAGTAGTTATATTCTTGTACATAGGAGCAGTATTATAGTAGTTATATTCTTGTACATAGGAGCAGTATTATAGTAGTTATATTCTTGTACATAGGAGCAGTATTATAGTAGTTATATTCTTGTACATAGGAGGCAGTATTATAGTAGTTATATTCTTTGACATAGGAGCAGTATTATAGCAGTTATATTCTTGTACATAGAAGCAGTATTATAGTAGTTATATTCTTGTACATAGGAGCAGTATTATAGTAGTTATATTCTTGTACATAGGAGCAGTATTATAGTAGTTATATTCCTGTACATAGGAGACAGTATTATAGTAGTTATATTCTTGTACATAGGAGGCAGTATTATAGTAGTTATATTCTTGTACATAGGAGGCAGTATTATAGTAGTTATATTCTTGTACATAGGAGGCAGTATTATAGTAGTTATATTCTTGTACATAGGAGCAGTATTATAGTAGTTATATTCTTGTACATAGGAGGCAGTATTATAGTAGTTATATTCTTGTACATAGAAGGCAGTATTATAGTAGTTATATTCTTGTACATAGGAGCAGTATTATAGTAGTTATATTCTTGTACATAGGAGCAGTATTATAGTAGTTATATTCTTGTACATAGGAGGCAGTATTATAGTAGTTATATTCTTTGACATAGGAGCAGTATTATAGCAGTTATATTCTTGTACATAGAAGCAGTATTATAGTAGTTATATTCTTGTACATAGGAGCAGTATTATAGTAGTTATATTCTTGTACATAGGAGCAGTATTATAGTAGTTATATTCTTGTACATAGGAGCAGTATTATAGTAGTTATATTCTTGTACATAGGAGGCAGTATTATAGTAGTTATATTCTTGTACATAGGAGCAGTATTATAGTAGTTATATTCTTGTACATAGGAGCAGTATTATAGTAGTTATATTCTTGTACATAGGAGCAGTATTATAGTAGTTATATTCTTGTACATAGGAGCAGTATTATAGTAGTTATATTCTTGTACATAGGAGCAGTATTATAGTAGTTATATTCTTGTACATAGGAGGTAGTATTATAGTAGTTATATTCTTGTACATAGGAGGCAGTATTATAGTAGTTATATTCTTGTACATAGGAGCAGTATTATAGTAGTTATATTCTTGTACATAGGAGGCAGTATTATAGTAGTTATATTCTTGTACATAGGAGCAGTATTATAGTAGTTATATTCTTGTACATAGGAGCAGTATTATAGTAGTTATATTCTTGTACATAGGAGCAGTATTATAGTAGTTATATTCTTGTACATAGGAGGCAGTATTATAGCAGTTATATTCTTGTACATAGGAGGCAGTATTATAGTAGTTATATTCTTGTACATAGGAGGCAGTATTCTAGTAGTTATATTCTTGTACATAGGAGCAGTATTATAGTAGTTATATTCCTGTACATAGGAGCAGTATTATAGTAGTTATATTCTTGTACATAGGAGGTAGTATTATAGTAGTTATATTCTTGTATATAGGAGCAGTATTATAGTAGTTATATTCTTGTACATAGGAGCAGTATTATAGTAGTTATATTCTTGTACATAGGAGCAGTATTATAGTAGTTATATTCTTGTATATAGGAGCAGTATTATAGTAGTTATATTCTTGTACATAGGAGCAGTATTATAGTAGTTATATTCTTGTACATAGGAGGTAGTATTATAGTAGTTATATTCTTGTACATAGGAGCAGTATTATAGTAGTTATATTCTTGTACATAGGAGGTAGTATTATAGTAGTTATTTTCTTGTACATAGGAGGCAGTATTATAGTAGTTATATTCTTGTATATAGGAGCAGTATTATAGTAGTTATATTCTTGTACATAGGAGCAGTATTATAGTAGTTATATTCTTGTACATAGGAGCAGTATTATAGCAGTTATATTCTTGTACATAGGAGCAGTATTATAGCAGTTATATTCTTGTACATAGGAGGCAGTATTATAGTAGTTATATTCTTGTACATAGGAGGCAGTATTATAGTAGTTATATTCTTGTACATAGGAGCAGTATTATAGCAGTTATATTCTTGTACATAGGAGGCAGTATTATAGCAGTTATATTCTTGTACATAGGAGCAGTATTATAGTAGTTATATTCTTGTACATAGGAGCAGTATTATAGTAGTTATATTCTTGTACATAGGAGGCAGTATTATAGCAGTTATATTCTTGTACATAGGAGGCAGTATTATAGTAGTTATATTCTTGTACATAGGAGGCAGTATTCTAGTAGTTATATTCTTGTACATAGGAGCAGTATTATAGTAGTTATATTCCTGTACATAGGAGCAGTATTATAGTAGTTATATTCTTGTACATAGGAGGTAGTATTATAGTAGTTATATTCTTGTATATAGGAGCAGTATTATAGTAGTTATATTCTTGTACATAGGAGCAGTATTATAGTAGTTATATTCTTGTACATAGGAGCAGTATTATAGTAGTTATATTCTTGTACATAGGAGCCAGTATTATAGTAGTTATATTCTTGTATATAGGAGCAGTATTATAGTAGTTATATTCTTGTACATAGGAGCAGTATTATAGTAGTTATATTCTTGTACATAGGAGGTAGTATTATAGTAGTTATATTCTTGTACATAGGAGCAGTATTATAGTAGTTATATTCTTGTACATAGGAGGTAGTATTATAGTAGTTATTTTCTTGTACATAGGAGGCAGTATTATAGTAGTTATATTCTTGTATATAGGAGCAGTATTATAGTAGTTATATTCTTGTACATAGGAGCAGTATTATAGTAGTTATATTCTTGTACATAGGAGCAGTATTATAGTAGTTATATTCTTGTACATAGGAGCAGTATTATAGCAGTTATATTCTTGTACATAGGAGCAGTATTATAGCAGTTATATTCTTGTACATAGGAGGCAGTATTATAGTAGTTATATTCTTGTACATAGGAGGCAGTATTATAGTAGTTATATTCTTGTACATAGGAGCAGTATTATAGCAGTTATATTCTTGTACATAGGAGGCAGTATTATAGCAGTTATATTCTTGTACATAGGAGCAGTATTATAGTAGTTATATTCTTGTACATAGGAGCAGTATTATAGTAGTTATATTCTTGTACATAGGAGCAGTATTATAGTAGTTATATTCTTGTACATAGGAGCAGTATTATAGTAGTTATATTCTTGTATATAGGAGGCAGTATTATAGTAGTTATATTCTTGTACATAGGAGCAGTATTATAGTAGTTATATTCTTGTACATAGGAGGTAGTATTATAGTAGTTATATTCTTGTACATAGGAGGCAGTATTATAGTAGTTATATTCTTGTACATAGGAGCAGTATTATAGTAGTTATATTCTTGTATATAGGAGGCAGTATTATAGTAGTTATATTCTTGTACATAGGAGGCAGTATTATAGTAGTTATATTCCTTGTACATAACAGGTTATATTACATGTATGTTTTTTTTGTCTGTTCCCTTTTCTGTATTCTGCTGGTTCTCCCTCTTTTGGGGGACCCTCGATTACAGTATTTTTCACTATCACTTTGTCCTGTCACAGAACAGACTTTTATCATTCAGCGAGAAGATTAATGTAAATGCATTTAATGCAGCAGATTTCTTAATCTTTACATCTTCATATTTCCCCTCCCCCATGGTTATAGGACTTGTTGGTATTAAGTTCTTAGAACAAAGTCCGTTTGCGCCGTTCACATTGCGCCGCCTTAAATCGATTCAGCACGAGTTCCAGTTCTGCACTGTGGAGTTTGGAGATAAGCGGCCGTGTTTTTCACGCTGCTCTAGAAGAATACCACTTACTGATGTTTTCTGTATATTTTGATGCTAACAATACCAGAGGATGGCGGCTGATGGCGAGTAGTCAATCCCGTCCACTCTGGTCTTCAGTTCAGAATGTGGTTAATATATACCGGATGCTGCC
Organism: Bufo bufo; assembly: GCF_905171765.1. NCBI lineage: Eukaryota > Metazoa > Chordata > Amphibia > Anura > Bufonidae > Bufo > Bufo bufo. The sequence continues at coordinate 146,772,701 of NC_053398.1, read as the reverse complement.
AAAACGTTCCTCTCGGTGCGTTACCATGAAATTGAGTCTCTCTGGTGGCCACAACCCCCATCATCCATCACTTTATATTTTAATTCTATCTTGACACAATCTGTCTCCTCTGTGCAGGGTCGGACGGCACTTCGTCCTATAAGATCTCTTTCTTGGCGATGACGGTGCGGTGCAGGACGGGTATGGCAGTCCCGATGGTGGTGGAGGATGGGAGTGACACTTCGGAGGATTCTAAAAAGGAATTAAAAATGTACATTCTGTAAAATATTGGATGAAACGTTTGGAGCTTAAAGGGCCACAAATCCCATTATCCTGTCAGGACCGTGTCTCATTCGCCTGTCCCACTGTGTAACCTCCTTTACTTCCTTTGTTCTCACCTTCATATCTTTTTTTTTCTTCCAGAATCAGCACCTCAAGACGATCAATATAGAATGTATAGCGCGACCCGGTGAGTACAGCCAAGAAGTCTAGATCTCATGTTACTGTCCCTTTAAGAGCTTCCAATGTTACTCTATTGGGTCACTGTTTTTTAAAGGGACAGAAATTGCACATTTTCTACCAGTGGCCAATTACTCGGATTGGAGGTGGGAGCGTCTGTGACTATCTTATTCCTTGATTTCTGGGGTTGTGTTCTCTGGGGCACCACAGAAATACCTGCTTCTTCTGAGTTTTTCATGGCGTGAACATACTCTTTGGTAGAGTTGGTGTCGTTCATGTAAAGAACCTGAATTCTGGCTTCTCTGCCATCTGGTTTTACCATAAAATGGCGCCTTTCTTAAATATCTCTTGAAACCACGTAACAAAGCTGCCATGGGACAGGAGGGAGCTGCAATATAAGGGCTCACCTGAGGGGGGCAGCACCTGGGTGTGAGCGGGGAGGAGCTCCAGGCTGAGACTGGAGGGCGCTGCGTGCAGATAATGATGGCCGCCATCCGCCACTGACCCTGCGGAGAGATCCAGCGTCAGTCATTACACCTGCAGGAAGCATTCCGTGACTGACCAGCAGGTGGCGCATGTGTGTGTTCCCATCGCCTGTAGATGAGCATTGCCACCCACAACATAATCATGTACTTATTTAAAGGGGCGTCTTAAAGGTTCACCCAGAGATGTCATGTGTCTGGGGGCCCCAAGTGCTCATTAAAAGCAAAGCGCCGCGGCGCCCCCTTCATTGTCTGTGCATTAAAATTAATGTGAAAGTCTGAAGATTATAACTCAAAGGGGCAGCTGTGACCCCTACATTACAGTGATCAGCGGGGGTTCAACGTCAGTCCGTCAATGTATGGGGCAAAGCTCAGTAACGTCTTCAAGATCTCTGCTTCCTGCCAGAGTCTTGGAACACAGGTTATATCAATCCATTCTAAGCAGAGATTTCAGCCTCTGAATGTAAACCAGAATGTTTCTATTCACTGACAAGAAGCAGAAATCCTCAATGGTAAGAAATAGAGTTTACTGGAAAGCTGCAGAACTTTTCACCGTACAAGATTGAAGTTGTATTTACAGGAGGCCGGCCCTTTAATAGCCCAGTCAACATTGTATCCATTGTCTGGCCCCCACTGTCATTGTTACAATGTGTCAGCTGATACTTTACCTCCCAGTAACATTTCCTGCAGCAGGCTGTCAACTCGCGCCATTCCAAACAACTTGGCGAATTGCACCTGCTCGATCATCTGCCAGGTGATGCTCTGCAGCGGGGGGAGGAGGAGGAGGATGTCGCTGAAGCGCCCCCTGGAGTCGTACTGCCGATCGTTGATGTAGTCTTCTAGGTTCACCTGCACCTGGAATCGCATGTTCTTCACTTTACTGGAGTCGCTGAGGCCCTTACAGTCTGCGGAGACACATGGCGGCGATCACAACTGCGCCATTTGTTCCCAGAAATGCCTTGTACAGGGGCGGGGCTAAACAAGCACGCCAATCACGTGACCTTTGTGCAGGTTTGGCCCCTCCCTCCTTATTTGACACTCACCCGGATCAAAAAATATAATGGCCTTCAGGCAGGCGTACTCGTTGTCATCGATCAGGATTTCCCGTAGCGGCTTCACCAGCTCGTCCAGGATCCTCACCGCCACGCGGGCGATCTCCTGCTCTGGACACTGCATGGGAATGATGAAATCGTTCCCTGCAGGGAGGAAGATACAGAGCGATCAGATCCCGGGGGTCACATGACACGGTGACATCACACCAGTGCGAACAGAGATCCGCCGGGGGACCTAGTGAACAGCGGCGCAGAACCCGGGGGGGTTGCATGGGTCATGCATCGCCAGGCGTGTCCCCATGAATGGCGCACAAACCAGACTCATTTCCAACCCCCAAAAATAATTTACTGTAAAAACCATGGGTCCTGCACTGCTGCGCAGATTTTATTCTCACTTTTTTTTCCCTAAAAAATATTTTCTGGCTACAATGAAATATTTATGGTACGTTATAAGGCAGCCATGCTGTTGACTGATCCTAGACAGCAGCTGCAGAGCCGTCAGATCAGAGGGGGAGGAGCAAGTTTATAAAACGATACTTTGTTTCTTACCCAGAAGCAGGAAATCTGTATAAGGGAGGGAGCGCTTGGCGACACCCAGCAAGAGATGAGCGCCAGCGTGCGCCCGCAGCAAAGCCACCTGGGAAAAGACAGCAGAAGAGGGAGGGGTAAAGGCACCGCGGGGGCAGGACACACAAAAATACTGAGAATAAGAGAAAGCTGAAGACACATCTGTCAGCGTGATTCTAGTCTATGGGAGTTCTGAGAACAGCCAAGCAACCGTGCATGCTGGGAGTAGTAGTTGGAGCCCGGAGGGTGCTGACCCCTGCCCTATGGCGTGTGTGTTACCTGGTCGTCCAGAGGAAGCTCGCAGAACGCTGGGATGTACTTCGCCCACTCGACCAGTAGGAGGAGCTGCTGCTTCATGGACTCGCACACATCGCCGATCGTAGCGATTTTCTTCATGGAAATTTCCCCCACGGATGCTGGACTGAGGCAGGAGAACTGGAGGCAAGAGGGCGGGACAATGGGCAGGTTATTATAAACAACACACCGATATACTGAATGACCCCCTAAAATAGCAAAAAGTTACAAAGTCATGGGACGAAGCGAGGCGGCTGCTGACAACCAGCTACAGTATATACAGGCTCGGACTGGCCCACAGGGGTACAGGGGAATCCCCCAGTGGGCTCCTGAGCAAGGTGGGCCCCTAGTCTCCCACCCCCTGCACAAGTGGCACATAATACAGTAGACTTACTGCACTACATACATATATTCAATGTACAGCACCTCAACCAGCTTATGTTCATATAAAAAACTTGTTAGATTATTTATTATATTTGAATGTATCCATACGGTGGGCCCCCAAAATACATTTTACTGGTGGTCCCTAGGTACCCTAGTCCGACACTGAGTATATACACCCGTTATACGCACTGGATATTATAATCCCTGGCTGTTCCACATCGTGGCCACCAGGTGGTGTTGTACACACGATATTCCCACCTTGGGCCACGTTTCTTGCTTTGCCGTCACTTTCTACTTTCCTCTTAGAGAATTGGCAGCAGATAAGAGGAGATTGTTCTGTGCACTGACACCGCGCAGAGTGCACGCCATTAACCCCTATCGGCCCCAATATTTCCCTATTGCAAACTCCTGCTAATCAATCTGTTTATTAGCAGAAGCGTTAACGGGGTTGAACGGCATTCGAGAAACAACGCCACACTTGTCCACAGGTTGTATGTAGTACTGCAGCTCTGACCCCCTTACTGAAATATAAGACAACCACTGGAGGAGCTGAGTTACTAATCTTATATAGCTCTCTCAAGCGCCTGCCTCGAGCTGCACTTCAAAGGGATTTTGTTGTATTACTGTAGATGTCGCCAGTTACATTGTTATAATACTGTAGATGTCTCTGGTTACTTTGTTGTATTACTGTAGATGTCTCTGGTTCTCTGGTTACATTGTTGTATTATTGTAGATGTCTCCGGTTCTCTGGTTACTTTGTTGTATTACTGTAGATATCTCTGGTTACATTGTTGTATTACTGTAGATGTCGCCGTTTACATTGTTGCATTACTGTAGATGTCGCCTGTTACATTGTTGTATTACTGTAGATGTCGCCGGTTACATTGTTGTATTACTGTAGATGTCGCCGGTTACATTGTTGCATTACTGTAGATGTCACCGGTCTCAGTTCTCTGGTTACATTGTTGTATTACTGTAGATGTCATCGGTCCTGGTTCTCTGGTTACATTGTTGTATAACTGTAGATGTCATTGGTTACATTGTTGTATTACTGTAGATGTCTCTGGTTACATTGTTGTATTACTGTAGATGTCTCTGGTTATATTGTTGTATTACTGTAGATGTCACCGGTTACATTGTTGTATTACTATAGATGTCGCCGATCCTGGTTCTCTGGTTACATTGTTGTATTACTGTAGATGTCTCTGGTTACATTGTTGTTTTACTGTATATGTCGCCAGTTACATTGTTGTATTACTTTAGATGTCTCTGGTTACATTGTTGTATTACTGTAGATGTTGCTGGTCCTGATTATCTGGTTACATTGTTGTATTACTGTAGATGTCGCCAGTTACATTGTTGTATTACTGTAGATGTCTCTAGTTACATTGTTGTATTACTGTAGATGTCTCTGTTACATTGTTGTATTACTGTAGATGTCTCTGGTTCTCTGGTTACATTGTTGTATTACTGTAGATGTCCCCGATCCTGGTTCTCTGGTTATATTGTTGTATTACTGTAGATGTCACCGGTCATGGTTCTCTGGTTACATTGTTGTATTACTGTAGATGTCTCTGGTTCTCTGGTTACATTGTTGTATTACTGTAGATGTCACCGTTTACATTATTGTATTTCTGTAGATGTCGCTGGTCCCGATTCTCTGGTTACATTGTATTACTGTAGATGTCACTGGTCCGGGTTCTCTGGTTACATTTTTGTATTACTGTAGATGTCACCGGTCCTGAAACTCTGGTTACATTGTTGTCTTACTGTAGATGTCGCCGGTCATGGTTCTCTGGTTACATTGTTGTATTACTGTAGATGTCGCCGTTCCTGGTTCTCTGGTTACATTGTTGTATTACTGTAGATGTCGCCGGTTACATTGTTGCATTACTGTAGATGTCGCCTGTTACATTGTTGTATTACTGTAGATGTCGCCGGTTACATTGTTGTATTACTGTAGATGTCGCCGGTTACATTGTTGCATTACTGTAGATGTCACCGGTCCCAGTTCTCTGGTTACATTGTTGTATTACTGTAGATGTCATCGGTCCTGGTTCTCTGGTTACATTGTTGTATTACTGTAGATGTCTCTGGTTACATTGTTGTATTACTGTAGATGTCGCCGGTTACATTGTTGCATTACTGTAGATGTCGCCTGTTACATTGTTGTATTACTGTAGATGTCGCTGGTTATATTGTTGTATTACTGTAGATGTCGCCGGTTACATTGTTGCATTACTGTAGATGTCACCGGTCCCAGTTCTCTGGTTACATTGTTGTATTACTGTAGATGTCATCGGTCCTGGTTCTCTGGTTACATTGTTGTATTACTGTAGATGTCTCTGGTTCTCTGGTTACATTGTTGCATTACTGTAGATGTCACCGGTCCCAGTTCTCTGGTTACATTGTTGTATTACTGTAGATGTCATCGGTCCTGGTTCTCTGGTTACATTGTTGTATTACTGTAGATGTCTCTGGTTCTCTGGTTACATTGTTGCATTACTGTAGATGTCACCGGTCCCAGTTCTCTGGTTACATTGATGTATTACTGTAGATGTCATCGGTCCTGGTTCTCTGGTTACATTGTTGTATTACTGTAGATGTCTCTGGTTCTCTGGTTACATTGTTGCATTACTGTAGATGTCACCGGTCCCAGTTCTCTGGTTATATTGTTGTATTACTGTAGATGTCACCGGTTTCATTGTTGTATTATTGTAGATGTCACGATCCCAGTTCTCTGGTAGGGCTACTTTTACATCTGCTTTTTCAATTCCGCTATTGAGATCTGTCATAGGGTTTCAATAGTGGAAGAAAACGCTTCAGTTTTGTCCCCATTCATTGTCAATGGAAACAAAACTGAACTGAACGAAACGCAGTGCTCCAAAATGCATTCCTTTCCGTTTGGTTGCTTCCCCTCGCGGACAGAAAAACGCTGGAGACAGATCCGTTTTCTCTCTGGTTACATAGTTGTATTACTGTAGATGTCATTGGTTACATTGTTGTATTACTGTAGATGTCTCTTGTTACATTGTTGTATTACTGAATATGTCTCTGGTTACATTGTTATATTACTGTAGATGTCACCGGTCCCAGTTTTCTGGTTACATTGTTGTATTACTGTAGATGTCTCTGGTTACATTGTTGTATTACTCTAGATGTCGCCGGTCCTGGTCCTCTGGTTACATTATTGTATTACTCTAGATGTCGCCGGTTCTCTGGTTACATTGTTTTATTACTGTAGATGTCACTGGTTCTCTGGTTACATTGTTTTATTACTGTAGATGTCACTGGTTTCATTGTTGTATTAGGCTACGTCTACACGACGACATTTGTCGCGGGACAGATAGGGCACAACTACACTGCAACATTTGTAGCACTAATTGTCGCGCGACAATTTGTATAATGGCAGTCTATGGTGTCGCACTGCAACATGCAACCTGCTGCGACTGCGACGCAACAGACGCAGAAAAATCCATCTCGAATGGATTTTCTGTGACTGTTGCGTCGCAGTCGCAGCATGTTGCAGTGGGACACCATAGACTGCCATTATAAAAATTGTCGCGCGACATTAGTGCAACAAAATGTCGCGCGACAAATGTCGTCGTGTAGACGTAGCCTTACTGTAGATGTCACCGATCCCAGTTCTTTGGTAGGGCTACTTTTACATCTGCGTTTTCAATTCCGCTATTGAGATCCGTTATAGGATCTCAATAGCGGACGAAAACGCTTCTGTTTTGTCCCCATTCATTGTCAATGGAGACAAAACTGAACTGAACGAAACGGAATGCACCAAAATGCATTCCGTTCCGTTTGGTTGCGTCCCCATCGCGGACAGAAAAACGCTGGAGACAGATCCGTTTTTCTCTCTGGTTACATTGTTGTATTACTGTAGATGTCGCCGTTTTCCGGTTTTCTGGTTACATTGTTGTATTACTGTAGATGTCACCGGTTTCATTGTTGTATTATTGTAGATGTCACCGATCCCAGTTCTCTGGTAGGGCTACTTTCACATCTGCGTTTTCAATTCCGCTATTGAGATCCGTCATAGGGTTTCAATAGCGGAAGAAAACGCTTCAGTTTTGTCCTCATTCATTGTCAATGGGGACAAAACTGAACTGAACGAAATGCAGTGCTCCAAAATGCATTCCTTTCCGTTTGGTTGCGTCCCCATCGCGGACAGAAAAACGCTAGAGACAGATCGGTTTTCTCTCTGGTTACATTGTTGTATTACTGTAGATATCGTTGGTTACATTGTTGTATTACTGTAGATGTCTCTGGTTACATTGTTATATTACTGTAGATGTCTCTGGTTACATTGTTGTATTAATGTAGATGTCACCGGTCTCGGTTTTATGGTTACATTGTTGTATAACTGTAGATGTCTCTGGTTACATTGTTGTATTACTGTAGATGTCTCTGGTTACATTGTTGTATTACTGTAGATGTCTCTGGTTACATTGTTGTATAACTGTAGATGTCGCCGGTTACATTTTTGTATTACTGTACATGTCACCGGTTCTCTGGTTACATTGTTGTATTACTGTAGATTAGTGTTGAGCGAACTTGTGTTTTAAGTTCGGCGTCTAAAGTTCGAGTTCAGGTTATCGAAGTATCCCGTTATGGATTCTGCTACCATGGACCATAACGGAATTTAGAATCCATAACGGGATACTTCGATAACCTGAACTCGAACTTTAGACGCCGAACTTAAAACACAAGTTCGCTCAACACTACTGTAGATGTCTATGGTTACATTGTTGTATTACTCTAGATGTCGCCGATCCTGGTTCTCTGATTACATTGTTGTATTACTGTAGATGTCTCTGGTTACATTGTTGTATTACTGTAGATGTCGCCGGTTCTGTGGTTACATTGTTGTATTACTGTAGATGTCGCCGGTTACATTGTTGTATTAATGTAGATGTCTCTGGTTCTTTGGTTATGTTGTTGTATTATTGTAGATGTCTCCGGTTCTCTGGTTACATTGTTGTATTACTGTAGATGTCTCTGGTTCTCTGGTTAGATTGTTGTATTACTGTAGATGTTGCCGGTTACATTGTTGTATTACTGTAGATGTCTCTGGTTACATTGTTGTATTACTGTAGATGTCACCGATCCCAGTTCTCTGGTTACATTGTTGTATTACTGTAGATGTCTCTGGTTACATTGTTGTATTACTGTAGATGTCGCTGGTCTTGGTTCTCTGGTTACATTGTTGTATTGCTGTAGATGTCGCCAGTTACATTGTTGTATTACTGTAGATGTCTCTGGTTACATTGTTGTATTACTGTAGATGTCGCCAGTTACATTGTTGTATTACTGTAGATGTCGCTGGTCCTGGTTCTCTGGTTACATTGTTGTATTACTGTAGATGTCGCCAGTTACATTGTTGTATTACTGTAGATGTCGCCGGTTACATTGTTGTATTACTGTAGATGTCGCTGGTCCTGGTTCTCTGGTTACATTGTTGTATTACTGTAGATGTCTCTGGTTACATTGTTGTATTACTGTAGATGTCGCTGGTCCTGGTTCTCTGGTTACATTGTTGTATTACTGTAGATGTCTCTGGTTACATTGTTGTATTACTGTAGATGTCGCCAGTTACATTGTTGTATTACTGTAGATGTCGCCAGTTACATTGTTGTATTACTGTAGATGTCGCCAGTTACATTGTTGTGTTACTGTAGATGTTGCTGGTCCTGGTTCTCTGGTTACATTGTTGTATTACTGTAGATGTCGCCAGTTACATTGTTGTATTACTGTAGATGTCGCCAGTTACATTGTTGTATTACTGTAGATGTCACCGATCCCAGTTCTCTGTTAGGGTTACTTTCACATCTGCGTTTTCAATTCCGCTATTGAGATCCGTCATAGGATCTCAATAGCAGACGACAACGCTTCTGTTTTGTCCCCTTTCATTGTCAATAGAGACAAAACTGAACTGAACGAAACGGAGGGCACCAAAATGCATTCCGTTCCGTTTGGTTGCGTCCCCATCGCGGACAGAAAAACGCTGGAGACAGGTCCGTTTTCTCTCTGGTTACAATGTGGTATTACCGTAGATGTCGCAGTTTCCGGTTCGCTGGTTACATTGTTGTATTACTGTAGATGTCGCTGGTTACATTGTTGTATTTTTATACTGTAGATCCTGGTATTGCGGTATTGAGGATCCTCACCTGCTGTGTCATGGCTTCTGCCTGGGTCAGGACGCTGATGGATAATGCGCCGTTGTCCTCGAAGCTGCTCCTTCTCATGCTGATCCGGTCTCGCTCGTTCTGCACGGCTGAAACAACAGTAAATGTGGTAAGTGGCGCCCTGTGCCCCCCATTGACAATGAGAGCCAGCACCCCCGTATGTAACTTTCTAATAGTCTGCATCATCCTGTCACCATTTGCTGAGACTCTGCTGGCCGTCAGTAAATGTAAACATTCTGATTTACAGACAGAGGAGGAAATTTTGTCTGGACTTGAACACTTTGAGAAGATTTGTTACATTTGTATCCGGCGTGGACAATCCTCCTCTCCTGATAGTTTGTTACAATGTATCAGTGCAGGCAACATGTATGGTTCACAGGGGATTATCTAGACTGGATACAAGCTAACAAACCCTCAGCTGTGAGTCCTACACCCTGGGAAGCTTCTGGACACATTTCTCCAGTCACAACCTGAGCGACAGAAGGTTTTAGGGTTTGGTTCCTCAGAAACAGCGCCCCTGCAGTCAATGGTTGGGTCTGGTAATGCAGCTGAGCCACATTCTTGTAAATATCAGACACATGGACTGGAGGGGGCGCTCTTTGATTTGACATTTGAGAACCGACTGATCTCCATGTTTATTACTGCTCCATTTTCCCAGAAACCTGAATAACTAGTAATGGCGGAATGGAATTTTTCATGAATATTTTTTAATTTAAAGGGCCGGAATATACGCAGTGGCTGTCCCGTTATGTGGAGGGATCACGTCTGCTCAGGAGACATCTCCATAGCCCTGCTGCCTGGTGGGGGGTAATTACTTGCTTCATCTCTGCGCAAATTACTAGAATGTCCACATTCTCCATCACATAAGGACCTGAAGGCGTTGAGCGGCAGTGGACGCAACAAACATCACATGCTTGCTCCACCGCGCCAAGATCAGACAGGACTGTAATAGGATTATAATGCACAGCGCGGCGCTGACCAAGGGGGGCTCCAGGGCCCCCAACTGACCAGTGACCCACACTATGGAAACTGCAAGGTTGCTTGCCCTTTAAGATACGTGATCGCAGCGCGCAGTACAAACCTTCTTTTCTCATTCCCGCTCGGAAACATTTCCGCAGACGACAATAGCGACACTGATTCCGCTTATCCTTATCCACGACGCACTGCCTGCTGAACCTGGGGAGAGAGCCACCCGTCAGAGGCTTAGATACACAGCAGGAAAGGATTAGATACACAGCTCAGCAAGCAGTATAACACAGGGGAGGATTAGATACACAGCTCAGCAAGCAGTATAACACAGGGGAGGATTAGATACACCGCTTATCAGGCAGTATCACACAGGGGAGGATTAGATACACAGCTCAGCAAGCGGTATAACACAGGATAGGATTAGATACACAGCTCAGCAGACAGTATCACACAGGATAGGATTAGATACACAGCTCAGCAGACAGTATCACACAGGATAGGATTAGATACACAGCTCAGCAGACAGCATCACACAGGATAGGATTAGATACACAGCTCAGCAGACAGTATCACACAGGATAGGATTAGATACACAGCTCAGCAGACAGTATCACACAGGATAGGATTAGATACACAGCTCAGCAGACAGTATCACACAGGATAGGATTAGATACACAGCTCAGCAGACAGTATCACACAGGATAGGATTAGATACACAGCTCAGCAGACAGTATCACACAGGATAGGATTAGATACACAGCTCAGCAGAGAGTATCACACAGGATAGGATTAGATACACCGCTCAGCAGACTGTATCACACAGGATAGGATTAGATACACAGCTCAGCAGACAGTATCACACAGGATAGGATTAGATACACAGCTCAGCAGACAGTATCACACAGGATAGGATTAGATACACAGCTCAGCAGGCAGTATCACACAGGATAGGATTAGATACACAGCTCAGCAGACAGTATCACACAGGATAGGATTAGATACACAGCTCAGCAGTCAGTATCACACAGGATAGGATTAGATACACAGCTCAGCAGACAGTATCACAGAGGATAGGATTAGATACACAGCTCAGCGGGCTGTATCACACAGGAGAGGATTAGATACACAGCTCAGCAGACAGTATCACACAGAGGAGGATTAGATACACAGCTCAGCAGACAGTATCACACAGGAGAGGATTAGATACACAGCTCAGCAGACAATATCACACAGGATAGGATTAGATACACAGCTCAGCAGTCAGTATCACACAGGATAGGATTAGATACACAGCAGACTGTATCACACAGGAGAGGATTAGATACACGGCTCAGCAGACAGTATCACACAGGAGAGGATTAGATACACAGCTCAGCAGTCAGTATCACACAGGATAGGATTAGATACACAGCTCAGCAGACAGTATCACACAGGAGAGGATTAGATACACGGCTCAGCAGACAGTATCACACAGGGGAGGATTAGATACACAGCTCAGCAGACAGTATTACACAGGATAGGATTAGATACACAGCTCAGCAGACAGTATCACACAGGATAGGATTAGATACACAGCTCAGCAGACAGTATCACACAGGATAGGATTAGATACACAGCTCAGCAGACAGTATCGCACAGGATAGGATTAGATACACAGCTCAGCAGACAGTATCACACAGGATAGGATTAGATACACAGCTCAGCAGACAGTATCACACAGGATAGGATTAGATACACAGCTCAGCAGACAGTATCACACAGGATAGGATTAGATACACAGCTCAGCAGACAGTATCACACAGGAGAGGATTAGATACACGGCTCAGCAGACAGTATCACACAGGATAGGATTAGATACACAGCTCAGCAGACAGTATCACACAGGATAGGATTAGATACACAGCTCAGCAGACAGTATCACACAGGGGAGGATTAGATACACAGCTCAGCAGACAGTATCACACAGGAGAGGATTAGATACACCGCTCAGCAGACAGTATCGCACAGGATAGGATTAGATACACAGCTCAGCAGACAGTATCACACAGGATAGGATTAGATACACAGCTCAGCAGACAGTATCACACAGGATAGGATTAGATACACAGCTCAGCAGACAGTATCACACAGGATAGGATTAGATACACAGCTCAGCAGACAGTATCACACAGGATAGGATTAGATACACAGCTCAGCAGACAGTATCACACAGGATAGGATTAGATACACAGCTCAGCAGACAGTATCACACAGGGGAGGATTAGATACACAGCTCAGCAGACAGTATCACACAGGAGAGGATTAGATACACCGCTCAGCAGACAGTATCACTCAGGAGAGGATTAGATACACAGCTCAGCAAGCGGTATAACACAGGGGAGGATTAGATACACCGCTTATCAGGCAGTATCACACAGAACGGGATTAGATACACAGCTCAACAGACAGTATCACACAGAAGAGGATTAGATACACAGCTCAGCAGACAGTATCACACAGGATAGGATTAGATACACAGCTCAGCAGACTGTATCACACAGGAGATGATTAGATACACAGCTCAGCAGGCAGTATCACACAGGATAGGATTAGATACACAGCTCAGCAGACAGTATCACACAGGATAGGATTAGATACACAGCTCAGCAGACAGTATCACACATGATAGGATTAGATACACAGCTCAGCAGACAGTATCACACAGGATAGGATTAGATACACAGCTCAGCAGACAGTATCACACAGGATAGGATTAGATACACAGCTCAGCAGACAGTATCACACAGGATATGATTAGATACACAGCTCAGCAGACAGTATCACAGGATAGGATTAGATACACAGCTCAGCAGACAGTATCACACAGGAGAGGATTAGATACACAGCTCAGCAGACTGTATCACACAGGGGAGGATTAGATACACAGCTCAGCAGACAGTATCACACAGGATAGGATTAGATACACAGCTCAGCAGACAGTATCACACAGGGTCGGATTAGATACACAGCAGGCAGTATCACACAGGATAGGATTAGATACACAGCTCAGCAGACAGTATCACACAGGATAGGATTAGATACACAGCTCAGCAGACAGTATCACACAGGATAGGATTAGATACACAGCTCAGCAGACAGTATCACACAGGATAGGATTAGATACACAGCTCAGCAGTCAGTATCACACAGGATAGGATTAGATACACAGCTCAGCAGACAGTATCACACAGGAGAGGATTAGATACACGGCTCAGCAGACAGTATCACACAGGATAGGATTAGATACACAGCTCAGCAGACAGTATCACACAGGATAGGATTAGATACACAGCTCAGCAGACAGTATCACACAGGGGAGGATTAGATACACAGCTCAGCAGACAGTATCACACAGGAGAGGATTAGATACACGGCTCAGCAGACAGTATCACACAGGATAGGATTAGATACACAGCTCAGCAGACGGTATCACACAGGATAGGATTAGATACACAGCTCAGCAGACAGTATCACTCAGAAGAGGATTAGATACACAGCTCAGCAAGCGGTATAACACAGGGGAGGATTAGATACATCGCTTATCAGGCAGTATCACACAGAACGGGATTAGATACACAGCTCAGCAGACAATATCACACAGAAGAGGATTAGATACACAGCTCAGCAGGCAGTATCACACAGGATAGGATTAGATACACAGCTCAGCAGACAGTATCACACAGGATAGGATTAGATACACAGCTCAGCAGACAATATCACACAGAAGAGGATTAGATACACAGCTCAGCAGACAGTATCACACAGGATAGGATTAGATACACAGCTCAGCAGACTGTATCACACAGGATAGGATTAGATACACAGCTCAGCAGACAGTATCACACAGGATAGGATTAGATACACAGCTCAGCAGACAGTATCACACAGGATAGGATTAGATACACAGCTCAGCAGACAGTATCACACAGGATAGGATTAGATACACAGCTCAGCAGACAGTATCACACAGGGGAGGATTAGATACACAGCTCAGCAGACAGTATCACACAGGACAGGATTAGATACACAGATCAGCAGACTGTATCACACAGGATAGGATTAGATACACAGCTCAGCAGACAGTATCACACAGGGGAGGATTAGATACACAGCTCAGCAGACAGTATCACACAGGAGAGGATTAGATACACCGCTCAGCAGACAGTATCACTCAGGAGAGGATTAGATACACAGCTCAGCAGACTGTATCACACAGGAGATGATTAGATACACAGCTCAGCAGACTGTATCACACAGGAGAGGATTAGATGCTCAGCAGACAGTATCACACAGGGTAGGATTAGATACACAGCTCAGCAGACAGTATCACACAGGATAGGATTAGATACACAGCTCAGCAGACAGTATCACACAGGATAGACTTAGATACACAGCTCAGCAGGCAGTATCACACAGGATAGGATTAGATACACAGCTCAGCAGACAGTATCACACAGGATAGGATTAGATACACAGCTCAGCAGACAGTATCACACATGATAGGATTAGATACACAGCTCAGCAGACAGTATCACACAGGATAGGATTAGATACACAGCTCAGCAGACAGTATCACAGGAGAGGATTAGATACACAGCTCAGCAGACTGTATCACACAGGGGAGGATTAGATACACAGCTCAGCAGACAGTATCACACAGGATAGGATTAGATACACAGCTCAGCAGAGAGTATCACACAGGAGAGGATTAGATACACAGCTCAGCAGACAGTATCACACAGGACAGGATTAGATACACAGCTCAGCAGGCAGTATCACACAGGAGATGATTAGATACACAGCTCAGCAGGCAGTATCACACAGGATAGGATTAGATACACAGCTCAGCAGACAGTATCACACAGGACAGGATTAGATACACAGCTCAGCAGGCAGTATCACACAGGATAGGATTAGATACACAGCTCAACAGACAGTATCACACAGAAGAGGATTAGATACACAGCTCAGCAGACTGTATCACACAGGAGATGATTAGATACACAGCTCAGCAGGCAGTATCACACAGGATAGGATTAGATACACAGCTCAGCAGACAGTATCACACAGGATAGGATTAGATACACAGCTCAGCAGACAGTATCACACATGATAGGATTAGATACACAGCTCAGCAGACAGTATCACACAGGATATGATTAGATACACAGCTCAGCAGACAGTATCACACAGGATAGGATTAGATACACAGCTCAGCAGACAGTATCACACAGGAGAGGATTACATACACAGCTCAGCAGACAGTATCACACAGGAGAGGATTAGATACACGGCTCAGCAGACAGTATCACCCAGGATAGGATTAGATACACAGCTCAGCAGACAGTATCACACAGGATAGGATTAGATACACAGCTCAGCAGACAGTATCACACAGGGGAGGATTAGATACACAGCTCAGCACACAGTATCACACAGGATAGGATTAGATACACAGCTCAGCAGACAGTATCACACAGGAGAGGATTAAATACACAGCTCAGCAGACAGTATCACACAGGACAGGATTAGATACACAGCTCAGCAGACTGTATCACACAGGATAGGATTAGATACACAGCTCAGCAGACAGTATCACACAGGAGAGGATTAAATACACAGCTCAGCAGGCAGTATCACACAGGATAGGATTAGATACATAGCTCAGCAGACAGTATCACACAGGACAGGATTAGATACACAGCTCAACAGACAGTATCACACAGAAGAGGATTAGATACACAGCTCAGCAGACTGTATCACACAGGAGATGATTAGATACACAGCTCAGCAGGCAGTATCACACAGGATAGGATTAGATACACAGCTCAGCAGATAGTATCACACAGGATAGGATTAGATACACAGCTCAGCAGACAGTATCACACATGATAGGATTAGATACACAGCTCAGCAGACAGTATCACACAGGATATGATTAGATACACAGCTCAGCAGACAGTATCACACAGGATAGGATTAGATACACAGCTCAGCAGACAGTATCACACAGGAGAGGATTACATACACAGCTCAGCAGACAGTATCACACAGGAGAGGATTAGATACACGGCTCAGCAGACAGTATCACACAGGATAGGATTAGATACACAGCTCAGCAGACAGTATCACACAGGATAGGATTAGATACACAGCTCAGCAGACAGTATCACACAGGGGAGGATTAGATACACAGCTCAGCACACAGTATCACACAGGATAGGATTAGATACACAGCTCAGCAGACAGTATCACACAGGAGAGGATTAAATACACAGCTCAGCAGACAGTATCACACAGGACAGGATTAGATACACAGCTCAGCAGACTGTATCACACAGGACAGGATTACATTTTCCAAGCTTGGATGTTCAGGTTTATGAATAGAATGGCATGAATATAGTAAGGACTGACACTTGTATAGAATAGAGAAGGGCTGGTGCATTTTCTACTATTCAGAGTCTCAGGAAAGCTGAGTGACCTCCCAGTAATGGCGGCTGTTAGTGTCAGAAACACTGTTTCCTGGCCCCCGGATTTGTCGCGGTTTCTGGAGGACGCAGACATTGATGATTTTTATTCTCCGCAATCATATTTTCCCACAGATTCGGGAAAATCAACAGAAAGAAATATTCAAGTCAAAGGAAAATTAATAAAGCAGTGGAGGAAGGAGCGCGGTGGCGGTGTGGGCGTGCGGGGGCGGGGCTTCAGTGTCATACCTGCAGAAAAAGCGCTGCTCAGAGGATTGCATTTAAAGGGCCGGCGTTCAGTCTTATTTATATAAAGCTTCATTATACAAAGCTCATAAATTTGGCGCAGGTGCGCAGAGCAAAACCAATCAATAAATATCCCCCCCTTTGGGTTTTCTTAACCATTTTCAAGATCGCTGCTTGCTGCAAGTGAATGGAAACATTCTTGCCTAGATCCAGGATTTAAAAAACCCATTGACCTAGTATATCTCACAGCTGAGGGTCTGTTACAGTGGTCCCCAGTGGAGACAATCCTCTGTTATATAAACAACGTGGACTCCAGACTGATACACGGTAACCAACTATTATAACAGGAGAGAGATTTGTGACGATTGTCTACTCTGACACAGTGTAACAAACCCCTCGCTGTGAGACATCTGTACACGGTATTAGCCTCTGACCGCACTCAGGAGAATCTTCCTCTAATGTCATTTTTTCCCCTGGATTTTGGTTACAGTGGAAAGAAAGAAACACAAATCATTTCCACATCTGCACACGGAGGAGCTACTGCTGCAGCTCTACTGGGAACAGAGTCACCGCCTACACTCCACACTACTCTGAAGCTAGGGAAGCATTAGTAGAAGCAGCACAGAGGATTTCAGGAGAGGAGTGCGCTTTATCTTGTGGAGGTCACAAGATGAGAGTTACATAGTGGAAGGAGCAGGGTCCTCCCAGCAGCACAGATGATTTCAGGAGAGGAGTGCGCTGATCTTGTGGAGGTCACAAGATGAGAGTTACATAGTGGAAGGAGCAGGGTCCTCCCAGCAGCACAGATGATTTCAGGAGAGGAGTGTGCTGATCTTGTGGAGGTCACAGGATGAGAGTTACATAGTGGAAGGAGCAGGGTCCCAGCAGCACAGAGGATTTCAGGAGAGCAGTGCGCTGATCTTGTGGAGGTGACAGGATGAGGGTAACATAGTGGAAGGAGCAGGATCCCAGCAGCACAGAGGATTTCAGGAGAGGAGTGCGCTGATCTTGTGGAGGTGACAGGATGAGGGTTACATAGTGGAAGGAGCAGGATCCCAGCAGCACAGAGGATTTCAGGAGAGGAGTGTGCTGATCATGTGGAGGTGACAGGATGAGGGTTACATAGTGGAAGGAGCAGGATCCCAGCAGCACAGAGGATTTCAGGAGAGGAGTGCGCTGATCTTGTGGAGGTCACAGGATGAGAGTTACATAGTGGAAGGAGCAGGGTCCCCAGCAGCACAGAGGATTTCAGGAGAGGAGTGTGCTGATCTTGTGGAGGTCACAAGATGAGAGTTACATAGTGGAAGGAGCAGGGTCCCAGCAGCACATAAGATTTCAGGAGAGCAGTGCGCTGATCTTGTGGGGTGAGAGGATGAGGGTAACATAGTGGAAGGAGCAGGATCCCAGCAGCACAGGGATTTCAGGAGAGGAGTGCGCTGATCTTGTGGAGGGGACAGGATGAGGGTTACATAGTGGAAGGAGCAGGATCCCAGCAGCACAGAGGATTTCAGGAGAGGAGTGTGCTGATCATGTGGAGGTGACAGGATGAGGGTTACATAGTGGAAGGAGCAGGATCCCAGCAGCACAGAGGATTTCAGGAGAGGAGTGCGCTGATCTTGTGGCGGTCACAGGGTGATAGTTACATAGTGGAAGGAGCAGGGTCCCAGCAGCACAGAGGATTTCAGGAGAGGAGTGTGCTGATCATGTGGAGGTCACAGCCATGAGTTAGGCTGATAGTTACATAGTGGAAGGAGCAGGGTCCCAGCAGCACAGAGGATTTCAGGAGAGGAGTGCGCTGATCTTCTGGAGGTCACAGCATGAGTTAGGCCTCTTGTACACAAATGTTATTTTTTTCCGTTTCCGCTCCGTTTTTGCGGATTCTGTTTGCGGTCTGTATGCGGAACCATTCATTTCAATGGTTCTGCAAAAAAAAACTGAATGTGCTCCGTATGCATTCCGTTTCCGTATTTCCATTCCGCTGAAAGATAGAACTTGTCCTATTGTTTCCCCTCAAATCACGATCCGTGGCTCCATTCAAGTCAGTGGGTTCGCAAAAAATACGGAAAGCATACAGAACACATCAGTATGTCATCCGTTTTTTGCGGATCCGTGCCCTCTTTGCCCATGTGTGTACTGTTAAAACACATTACAAAACAGGATTAAAAGTTTAATGTTTCTGTTTGTGATCCACAAACAACGGATCGCATACGGAAACCATACGGAGATTTTTTGCGGAACTACGGAACGGAAACGAAAAATTGAACAATGGATCCGTGAAAAACGGACCGCAAAATACAGAAAAAGCCATACGTTTGTGTGCAAGAGGCCTAAGGGTACTTTTACACTGAGTTCCGTCCTAGGGGCTCAATACCGGAAAAGAACTGATCAGTTTTAACCCCATGCATTCTGAATGGAGAGTAATCCGTTCAGGATGCATCAGGACGTCTTCAGTTCAGTCATTTTGACTGATCAGGCAAAAGATAAAACCGCAGCATGCTACGGTTTTATCTCCGGCCCAAAAAAATGAAGGCTTGCCTGAATGTTGGATCCAGTAAAAAATAAATGCCGGATCCGTTTTGCCGGATGACACCGGAAAGACGGATCCGGCATTTCATTGCATTTGTAAGACGGATCAGGATCCTGATCAGTCTTACAAATGCCATCAGTTGGCATATGGCGACGGCGATGGAACTGCTTCCCGGATCACTCTGCCGCAAGTGTGAAAGTAGCCTTACATAGTGAAAGGAACAGGGTCCCAGCAGCACAGAGGATTTCAGGAGAGGAGTGCGCTGATCTGGAGGGGTGATGCTCTTTATTACCTGCAGGCATACATATGATTCTTGCGGACACTTCTTCGGAAAAACCCCTTGCAGCCATCACAGCTGGACGCTCCGTAGTGTTTCCCTGTTGCCCGGTCTTCACAGATTGCGCACAAGGCGCTGATGCCGCTGCTGAGGGGCCCCGGGCTCCCCGACTCAATGGTTATTATCTCTGCAGGAGAGAAAAGACGGTGTTACAGGACGGTGTGTGCGGAGCTCGAGGGGGTCGCACGACTGCGGAGTCGAGAGACTGATTTTCATACATGTATATTTGCGGTCGCGCTGCGCGTATTGGACACCGGCGACAACCTCCTTAAAACTGCGCTGAGCGGCCCCCAGGACTCGGTCACCTCCTGAAGCTATTCATAGGCTGCCAGTGTATAATGGGAGTTGTAGTGCTGCAGCAGCTGGAGACTGATGAAATGACATTACTATATATGAGCCAGAACATTAAAACCCAAATACTGTGCTGCCCCCGCTGACCCATCATGGAGGAGCCCTGTTATATCCGGCCTCCGAGGATCCCACAGACGATGATCAGATTGAGCATTAACCTGCTGATAGAGGGTACTGCCATTAGGGGGTACTTATCTGTTCAATCCTTCAGTAGGCGATACCGGGGGGGGGGGGCGCGGGGGCTCTGTTCATTGCTGGAGGGGGTGCGGAGGCTCTGTTCATTACTGGAGGGGGCGCGGGGGCTCTGTTCGTTACTGGAGGGGGCGCGGGGGCTCTGTTCATTACTGGAGGGGGCGCGGGGGCTCTGTTCATTACTGGAGGGGGCGCGGGGGCTCTGTTCATTACTGGAGGGGGCGCGGGGGCTCTGTTTATTACTCGAGGGGGCGCGGGGGCTCTGTTCATTACTGGAGGGGGCGCGGGGGCTCTGTTCATTACTGGAGGGGGCGCGGGGGCTCTGTTCATTACTGGAGGGGGCGCGGGGGCTCTGTTTATTACTCGAGGGGGCGCGGGGGCTCTGTTCATTACTGGAGGGGGCGCGGGGGCTCTGTTCATTACTGGAGGGGGCGCGGGGGCTCTGTTCATTACTAAAGGGGGGCGCGGGGGCTCTGTTCATTACTGGAGGGGGCGCGGGGGCTCTGTTCATTACTGGAGGGGGCGCGGGGGCTCTGTTCATTACTGGAGGGGGCACGGGGGCTCTGTTCATTGCTGGAGGGGGCGCGGGGGCTCTGTTCATTTCTGGAGGGGGCGCGGGGGCTCTGTTCATTACTGGAGGGGGCGCGGGGCTCCGTTCATTACTGGAGGGGGCGCGGGGGCTCTGTTCATTGCTGGAGGGGGCGCGGGGGCTCTGTTCATTACTGGAGGGGGCGCGGGGGCTCTGTTCATTACTGGAGGGGGCGCGGGGGCTCTGTTCATTACTGGAGGGGGCGCGAGGGCTCTGTTCATTACTGGCGGGGGCTCTGTTCATTACTGGAGGAGGCGCGGGGGCTCTGTTCATTACTGGAGGAGGCACGGGGGCTCTGTTCATTACTGGAGGGGGCGCGGGGGCTCTGTTCATTACTGGAGGGGGCGCGGGGGCTCTGTTCATTACTGGAGGGGCGCAGGGTCTCTGTTCATTACTGGAGGGGGCGCGGGGGCTCTGTTCATTACTGGAGGGGGCGCGGGGGCTCTGTTCATTACTGGAGGGGGCGCGGGGGCTCTGTTCATTACTGGAGGGGGCGCGGGGGCTCTGTTCATTACTGGAGGGGGCGCGGGGGCTCTGTTCATTACTGGAGGGGGCGCGGGGGCTCTGTTCATTACTGGAGGGGGCGCGGGGGCTCTGTTCATTACTGGAGGGGGCGCGGGGGCTCTGGGTCTTGGGATTCTGCTCATTATTGGGGGGGGGGGTGCACAGTTCAGTACAGTGTGTCAGAGCCCTGCAGCGAGCATCCCATGGCTTTACAGCTTCTGAATTTAATATTGCATGTTTCCATTCACTGACAGCAAGCGGATATAAGATTAGCTTATTACTGGACTGGCGCTTTCACCAGGAGGTATCTGGTCGCAGTGCATTCTGGGAAGCGCTCTGTCCTCCGCCGTCTCTGGGACTGGACTCTTCTGATCTCCGGGGAGAAATCTGCGCTCGCTCAGGTTTTATGGCGCCATAAATGCAGCTAATTGAACCAAAGGTCACGGACCGAAGGGGACGTCAGCGCCCCAGCACCGCCATCCACAACATCTTAACCGCCATGGTACGCCACGAATATGAACCCTCCCAGCATGCCTTGCAGATGTGAACGGGCCCTAGGCATCCGTAGTGAAGAGAGCGCCTGATCTCGGGCCCCTCCCTACGTCATAGCTGCAGGGTTGGCCCCTCCGATCTGTACTGGCAGGCCGACTGTTGTGTGAATGACCCCCACACTCAGGCATCATGATGAGTTTTTGTACATAGAAGAGGTCGCTCCGTGTTATAAGTTTGGCGCACCGCTTTCACATATTCACCCCTAAACTGAAGACCACGACCAGAGGTAAATAAATTCATAAAACGGCGTCTGGCGGTCATGTTAACGTTCTACTGATACTCGCGCCATTTTCTGCTGACTTTGCTATAGACAACAAAGATGGCGGCAAAAAACGTAATTGATTAACTGCACAGCAAACAATACAAAGTGAACATGACCCCGCCACGGCGAGCCCGACCCCACGCACAATCCGTGACCCCACAGCCGCTACCTCCCATGTATTTACTCTGGTTACACAATGCGCCGTTATCCTGGATGTCGCCATCTATACTGGACAACATCTCGTATACAAAACAGTCCAGGAGTTCAGCAGCTTCCAATAGACCAGCTTCAATGTCTTCCTGTTTAAGATCTCTGCTTGCTGTCAGTTAATAGAAATATTATTGTTTACATCTAGAAATTACAACCTAACATGGTAACAAAGGCTGAAAAAAAGCCGGTTATCCTGCACCGTAGAAGGAAACCTCTCAGGAGGTAGAAGCCAATTTTCCTCATTACAGTATAGAGTCCATAGTCTCACTGCTCTTACAGTAAAGAGTCCATAGTCTCACTGCTCTTACAGTAAAGAGTCCATAGTCTCACTGCTCTTACAGTAAAGAGCCCATAGTCTCACTGCTCTTACCGTAAAGAGTCCATAGTCTCACTGCTCTTACAGTAAAGAGTCCATAGTCTCACTGCTCTTACAGTAAAGAGTCCATAGTCTCACTGCTCTTACAGTAAAGAGTCCATAGTCTCACTGCTCTTACAGTAAAGAGTCCATAGTCTCACTGCTCTTACAGTACAGAGTCCATAGTCTCACTGCTCTTACAGTAAAGAGTCCATAGTCTCACTGCTCTTACAGTAAAGAGTCCATAGTCTCACTGCTCTTACAGTAAAGAGTCCATAGTCTCACTGCTCTTACAGTAAAGAGCCCATAGTCTCACTGCTCTTACAGTAAAGAGTCCATAGTCTCACTGCTCTTACAGTAAAGAGTCCATAGTCTCACTGCTCTTACAGTAAAGAGTCCATAGTCTCACTGCTCTTACAGTAAAGAGTCCATAGTCTCACTGCTCTTACAGTAAAGAGTCCATAGTCTCACTGCTCTTACAGTAAAGAGTCCATAGTCTCACTGCTCTTACAGTATAGAGTCCATAGTCTCACTGCTCTTACAGTAAAGAGTCCATAGTCTCACTGCTCTTACAGTAAAGAGTCCATAGTCTCACTGCCCTTACAGTACAGAGTCCATAGTCTCACTGCTCTTACAGTAAAGAGTCCATAGTCTCACTGCTCTTACAGTATAGAGTCCATAGTCTCACTGCTCCTACAGTAAAGAGTCCATAGTCTCACTGCTCCTACAGTAAAGAGTCCATAGTCTCACTGCTCTTATAGTAAAGAGTCTATAGTCTCACTGCTCTTACAGTAAAGAGTCCATAGTCTCACTGCTCCTACAGTAAAGAGTCCATAGTCTCAGTGCTCTTACCGTACAGAGTCCATAGTCTCACTGTTCTTACAGTAAAGAGTCCATAGTCTCACTGCTCTTACAGTATAGAGTACATAGTCTCACTGCTCTTACAGTAAAGAGTCCATAGTCTCACTGCTCTTACAGTAAAGAGTCCATAGTCTCACTGCTCTTACAGTAAAGAGTCCATAGTCTCACTGTTCTTACAGTAAAGAGTCCATAGTCTCACTGCTCTTACCGTAAAGAGTCCATAGTCTCACTGCTCTTACAGTAAAGTGTCCATAGTCTCACCGCTCTTACAGTAAAGAGTCCATAGTCTCACTGCTCTTACCGTAAAGAGCCCATAGTCTCACTGCTCTTACCGTAAAGAGCCCATAGTCTCACTGCTCTTACAGTATAGAGTCCATAGTCTCACTGCTCTTACCGTAAAGAGTCCATAGTCTCACTGCTCTTACAGTAAACAGTCCATAGTCTCACTGCTCTTACAGTAAAGAGTCCATAGTCTCACTGCTCTTACAGTAAAGAGTCCATAGTCTCACCGCTCTTACAGTAAAGAGTCCATAGTCTCACCGCTCTTACAGTAAAGAGTCCATAGTCTCACCGCTCTTACAGTACAGAGTCCATAGTCTCACTGCTCTTACAGTAAAGAGTTCATAGTCTCACTGCTCTTACAGTAAAGAGTTCATAGTCTCACTGCTCTTAAAGTAAAGAGTCCATAGTCTCACTGCTCTTACAGTATAGTCAATATTCTCACTGCTCTTACAGTAAAGAGTCCATAGTCTAACTGCTCTTACAGTAAAGAGTCCATAGTCTCACTGCTCTTACAGTAAAGAGTCCATAGTCTCACTGCTCTTACAGTATAGAGTCCATAGTCTCACTGCTCTTACAGTAAAGAGTCCATAGTCTCACTGCTCTTACAGTAAAGAGTCCATAGTCTCACTGCTCTTACAGTAAAGAGTCCATAGTCTCACTGCTCTTACAGTAAAGAGTCCATAGTCTCACTGCTCTTACAGTAACGAGTTCATAGTCTCACTGCTCTTACTGTAAAGAGTCCATAGTCTCACTGCTCTTACAGTACAGAGTCCATAGTCTCACTGCTCTTACAGTAAAGAGTTCATAGTCTCACTGCTCTTACTGTAAAGAGTCCATAGTCTCACCGCTCTTACAGTACAGTCCATAGTCTCACTGCTCTTACAGTAAAGAGTCCATAGTCTCACTGCTCTTACAGTAAAGAGTCCATAGTCTCACTGCTCTTACAGTAAAGAGTCCATAGTCTCACTGCTCTTACAGCAGAGTCCATAGTCTAACTGCTCTTACAGTAAAGAGTCCATAGTCTCACTGCTCTTACAGTAAAGAGTCCATAGTCTCACTGCTCTTACAGTATAGAGTCCATAGTCTCACTGCTCTTACAGTATAGAGTCCATAGTCTCACTGCTCTTACAGTAAAGAGTCCATAGTCTCACTGCTCTTACAGTACAGAGTCCATAGTCTCACTGCTCTTACAGTACAGAGTCCATAGTCTCACTGCTCTTACAGTAAAGAGTTCATAGTCTCACTGCTCTTACAGTATAGAGTCCATAGTCTCACTGCTCTTAAAGAGTCCATAGTCTC
Source organism: Bufo bufo (assembly GCF_905171765.1). NCBI lineage: Eukaryota > Metazoa > Chordata > Amphibia > Anura > Bufonidae > Bufo > Bufo bufo. Next base: position 146,747,245 of record NC_053398.1, on the reverse strand, counting down.
ACTGCTCTTACAGTATAGAGTCAATATTCTCACTGCTCTTACAGTAAAGAGTCCACAGTCTCACTGCTCTTACAGTAAACAGTCCATAGTCTCACCGCTCTTACAGTAAAGAGTCCATAGTCTCACTGCCCTTACAGTACAGAGTCCATAGTCTCACTGCTCTTACAGTAAAGAGTCCATAGTCTCACTGCTCTTACAGTATAGAGTCCATAGTCTCACTGCTCTTACAGTAAAGAATCTATAGTCTCACTGCTCTTACAGTAAAGAGTCCATAGTCTCACCGCTCTTACAGTACAGAGTCCACAGTCTCACTGCTCTTACAGTAAAGAGTCCATAGTCGCACTGCTCCATTTGTCTGCTACAGTAAAGAATCCCCTTCCACATTGATGGAGAAACTGTCATACAGTGTTATTACTTAGTTCAGCGTATGCAGGAAGCATCCACTGGTGGGGGCTGAATATATCTGTATGTAGTAATCTCCTGAGCTCCCTCTAGTGGTGGCTGTATATAACTGTATGTAGTAATCTCCTGAGCTCCCTCTAGTGGTGGCTGTATATATCTGTATGTAGTGATCTCCTGAACTCCCTCTAGTGGTGGCTGTATATATCTGTATGCAGTAATCTCCTGAGCTCCCTCTAGTGGGGGCTGAATATATCTGTATGTAGTAATCTCCTGAGCTCCCTCTAGTGGTGGCTGTATATAACTGTATGTAGTAATCTCCTGAGCTCCCTCTAGTGGTGGCTGTATATATCTGTATGCAGTAATCTCCTGAGCTCCATCTAGTGGTGGCTGTATATATCTGTATGTAGTAATCTCCTGAGCTCCCTCTATTGGTGGCTGTATATATCTGTATGCAGTAATCTCCTGAGCTCCCTCTAGTGGTGGCTGTATATATCTGTATGCAGTAATCTCCTGAGCTCCCTCTAGTGGTGGCTGTATATATCTGTATGCAGTAATCTCCTGAGCTCCCTCTAGTGGTGGCTGTATATATCTGTATGCAGTAATCTCCTGAGCTCCCTCTAGTGGTGGCTGTATATATCTGTATGTAGTAATCTCCTGAGCTCCCTCTAGTGGTGGCTGTATATAACTGTATGTAGTAATCTCCTGAGCTCCCTCTAGTGGTGGCTGTATATAACTGTATGTAGTAATCTCCTGAGCTCCCTCTAGTGGTGGCTGTATATATCTGTATGTAGTAATCTCCTGAGCTCCCTCTAGTGGTGGCTGTATATATCTGTATGCGGTAATCTCCTGAACTCCCTCTAGTGGTGGCTGTATATATCTGTATGCAGTAATCTCCTGAGCTCCCTCTAGTGGTGGCTGTATATATCTGTATGTAGTAATCTCCTGATCTCCCTCTAGTGGTGGCTGTATATATCTGTATGTAGTAATCACCTGAGATCCCTCTAGTGGTGACTGTATATATCTGTATGCAGTAAGCTCCTGAGCTCCCTCTAGTGGTGGCTGTATATATCTGTATGTAGTAATCTCCTGAGCTCCCTCTAGTGGTGGCTGTATATAGCTGTATGCAGTAATCTCCTGAGCTCCCTCTAGTGGTGGCTGTATATATCTGTAGTAATCTCCTGAGCTCCCTCTAGTGGTGGCTGTATATAGCTGTATGCAGTATTCTCCTGATCTCCCTCTAGTGGTGGCTGTATATATCTGCATGTAGTAATCTCCTGAGCTCCCTCTAGTGGTGGCTGTATATATCTGTATGTAGTAATCTCCTGAGCTCCCTCTAGTGGTGGCTGTATATAGCTCTATGCAGTATTCTCCTGATCTCCCTCTAGTGGTGGCTGTATATATCTGCATGTAGTAATCTCCTGAGCTCCCTCTAGTGGTGGCTGTATATATCTGTATGCAGTAATCTCCTGAACTCCCTCTAGTGGTGGCTGTATATATCTGTATGCAGTAATCTCCTGAGCTCCCTCTAGTGGTGGCTGTGATTTCCTGAGCTCTCTGATTTCAGTCTCTGCAGAGGATTTGGATCTGTGCATCAGGGAAACTAGTCGCTGATGGATAAAAAGATATATGTCATTATCACAGAATTTTAGAGATATTTAGTTGATAAAAATCGGGACATTACGACCCAGTGGCACAGTTTATAATACTCCAGCATGTTATTATCTACACACCACAGAGAGGTCTAATAATCTGGAACCTCACAAGCAAGGCAAGAGGTAGAAAATGGCCGCGCGGCACCTGCAACTTCCTGTGGATGATTAGGGGGAGGGGGGGTTCCTGGGAGCGGAGTCCTCTATGTACTCCTCCTATACCTGAGAGATAAATCCCCCCCCCCCCCCCAAGCTATGGAAGTCTATGAATGATGTGAATCTGTGTTATATTTGAAGTCTAGCTGACATGGGACTACAAGTCTAAGCATGCCCTAGGCTGTTGTCACAGCTCCTCACCTGCATTGGGCGGCAGGACCCGGATACTGTCGAATTCCAGCATGGTGTACGTGGAGTCCAGGGGCTCGGAGTAATCAGCTAGTTCCATGTCCAGAATTCCCTCACAAAGCTTCATTATTGGGACCTGTCAACAAGCAGGTCAGTGGCACCTGCAGCCCGACTGCCAATCACCCCGCGGTGCCCCTGCTCAATGGAGCCAGAAAATCAATGATCAGGAGGCGGCGCAGCAGCTGCAGTCACATGTATCAATCACAGGGAGATAAGCGGCCACCAATCACTGTCACCGACAGCTATAAATTACTGACAGGTCATGTGACACTCAGGAGGAGCCCGGAAACGGGACACAAACCGTTCATCCGTAGGCTGAAACCTGGCCTGAACTCACACACAGCTGATGGTTTGTTACAATGTAGCAGTCTAAACAATCCTCTGTGAGTTAGACACAGCAGCAGCACACATGATTCCTGTCGTGAGAGTTACAATGTATCAGACTGGAGTCCAGGCTGTTTACATCACAAATGATTGTCTAGACTGGATACAATTGTAACAAACCCTCAGCTGTGGGGATCTCAGCCTCTGGATATGTTCCTATTCACTTACAGCAGTGAGGATTTAAAAATCAAAGTTGCAGAACTGACTACTGCTATCTGTAGTCATCCGTCTCATTCTAACGTCATTGGAATTGCTGTCGCCCCCTCCTGGAGGGCCGGTGAAAGAAGGGTTAAAGGGGCTGTCCGTATTTTAAAGGATTCTCGCCGCTCTCATTATCACACCTGAAATAAAACCCACAAATTGTGTAATAAGATTGGGCTTCATAAATGAGTCCTGGATGAGATAACGAGGAGCGCGATATCATGGCCTTGGACTCTGCCCTGCGAGCTGCGCGATCATCGGAGCCATTACCAGGGTCATGTGACCACGGATAATATAATTACAGTGCTCAACCAAAGAATGATGTGATATAAGGGCGACCTGGGTCACACAGCTGAGGGATTGTCACAGTGTATCAGTCCAGGTGTTGACCGCTGAGCAGAGTTGATACAATTGTAACCAACCTTCTGCTGTGTCAGCACTTTTCAGTCTTTGGATATAAACAATGGTTGTTCCCATTCACTGACAGCCAGCAGAGATCTTAAAAACTATGAGGAATTGAAACAAAGTGGATTAGAAAATTGTAGAGTTTTTATTAGCCAAGGAGGAGTGTAAATCAGAATTTAATATTTTAAGTTCAATATATAACTCTGCAAATCATGTATGTATTTTATACTCTAGACACATCCAAAGCTGTAGCAACTATTTATGTCTTATACTCCAGTCATATACAATTCTCCAGTTAAAATAGGTCTTAAGCTCCAGTCACATCCAGAGCTGCACTCACATTTGTATCACATTCATAGTGAGCATTGGTGACCGTGTGAGGCCCCCGTATCCGATACATGGGGAGCTGCCGCGGTGGTTACACATGGCGGTCAGTATGGGGGGGGGGCTTCGTGTCCCTGTGCGGCCATCACTCCAGCTATCAATCTGCGCTGCACCTGCAAGATGTTTGCTGCAGATTTTCAGGCAACGACCCAAAGATTTCTACTGAGCCGTGACTGAAACAGAACATCCGGGGGCCATGTTCTCTGCAGTCTATGAGTTCCCAGACCCATGAGCTTAATTGCACAACACTTATACCTAAGCTCATCCTGATCTGCCTGGTTCACGAATAGAATACCAGCACTACAGAGAAGACTGACATTTACACAAGCAGAGCAGGTGACAGGGCAGATGTCACTGTGTAACAACCCAGATTATTTATGTCATTTAGGACTTCAGGAAAACAAGTTGATCACCCTTTACATTTGGCCAATGTCACCCAGTCATATGTGATCCTAGGACCTATAGGAAAACAGAAGAATCATGACTCTGGATGTGACTGGAGCATAGAACATGATAACAGCAGAATTACATACAGTCTACCTTTACCACAGGTGTATAACATCCAGCCTCTAGCCGTGCAGTCTACCATTACCACAGGTGTATAACATCCAGCCTCTAGCCGTGCAGTCTACCATTACCACAGGTGTATAACATCCAGCCTCTAGCCGTGCAGTCTACCATTACCACAGGTGTATAACATCCAACCTCTAGCCGTGCAGTCTACCTTTACCACAGTGTATAACATCCAGCCTCTAGCCATGCAGTCTACCATTACCACAGTGTATAACATCCAGCCTCCAGCCATGCAGTCTACCATTACCACAAGTGTATAACATCCAGCCTCTAGCCATGCAGTCTACCATTACCACAGTGTATGACATCCAGCCTCTAGTCATGCAGTCTACCATTACCACAGTGTATAACATCCAGCCTCTAGCTATACAGTCTACCATTACCACAGTGTATAACATCCAGCCTCTAGCTATACAGTCTACCATTACCACAAGTGTATAACATCCAGCCTCTAGCTATACAGTCTACCATTACCACAGTGTATAACATCCAGCCTCTAGCTATACAGTCTACCATTACCACAGTGTATAACATCCAGCCTCTAGCCGTGCAGTCTACCATTACCACAAGTGTATAACATCCAGCCTCTAGCTATACAGTCTACCATTACCACAGTGTATAACATCCAGCCTCTAGCTATACAGTCTACCATTACCACAGTGTATAACATCCAGCCTCTAGCCGTGCAGTCTACCATTACCACAAGTGTATAACATCCAGCCTCTAGCCGTGCAGTCTGCCATTACCACAGTGTATAACATCCAGCCTCTAGCTATACAGATTACCATTACCACAGTGTATAACATCCAGCCTCTAGCCGTGCAGTCTGCCATTACCACAGGTGTATAACATCCAACCTCTAGCCGTGCAGTCTACCTTTACCACAGTGTATAGCATCCAGCCTCTAGCCATGCAGTCTACCATTACCACAGTGTATAACATCCAGCCTCCAGCCATGCAGTCTACCATTACCACAGTGTATAACATCCAGCCTCTAGCTATACAGTCTACCATTACCACAGTGTATAACATCCAGCCTGTAGCTATACAGTCTACCATTACCACAAGTGTATAACATCCAGCCTCTAGCTATACAGTCTACCATTACCACAGTGTATAACATCCAGCCTCTAGCCGTGCAGTCTACCATTACCACAAGTGTATAACATCCAGCCTCTAGCCGTGCAGTCTACCATTACCACAGTGTATAACATCCAGCCTCTAGCCATACAGTCTACCATTACCACAGTGTATAACATCCAGCCTCTAGCCGTGCAGTCTGCCATTACCACAGGTGTATAACATCCAACCTCTAGCCGTGCAGTCTACCTTTACCACAGTGTATAACATCCAGCCTCTAGCCATGCAGTCTACCATTACCACAGTGTATAACATCCAGCCTCCAGCCATGCAGTCTACCATTACCACAGTGTAAACCATCCAGCCTCCAGCCATGCAGTCTACCATTACCACAGTGTATAACATCCAGCCTCTAGCCATGCAGTCTACCATTACCACAGTGTATAACATCCAGCCTCTAGCCATGCAGTCTACCATTACCACAGTGTATACCATCCAGCCTCCAGCCATGCAGTCTACCATTACCACAGTGTATAACATCCAGCCTCCAGCCATGCAGTCTACCATTACCACAGTGTATAACATCCAGCCTCTAGCCGTGCAGTCTACCATTACCACAGTGTATAACATCCAGCCTCTAGCCGTGCGGTCTACCATTACCACAGTGTATAACATCCAGCCTCTAGCTATACAGTCTACCATTACCACAGTGTATAACATCCAGCCTCTAGCCATGCAGTCTACCATTACCACAGTGTATAACATCCAGCCTCCAGCCATGCAGTCTACCATTATCACAGTGTATAACATCCAGCCTCTAGCCGTGCAGTCTACCATTACCACAGTGTATAACATCCAGCCTCTAGCTATACAGTCTACCATTACCACAGTGTATAACATCCAGCCTCTAGCCGTGCAGTCTGCCATTACCACAGGTGTATAACATCCAACCTCTAGCCGTGCAGTCTGCCATTACCACAAGTGTATAACATCCATCCTCTAGCCGTGCAGTCTGCCATTACCACAGTGTATAACATCCAGCCTCTAGCCGTGCAGTCTACCATTACCACAGTGTATAACATCCAGCCTCTAGCCGTGCAGTCCACCATTACCACAGGTGTATAACAATTGATGACAGAATGGTTTCTTGTAAAGAGTTCCCTGAATCTCAGCATCATCCTGTAATTGGAGCCACGGCTGCCACAAGTCACTTCCTGAAATGTCTTTCCTTCTAGGATTTCCATCATCAGCTGTGAGTGGCATTATTGTAAAGAGGAAGGAACCACAGCAAATCATCCACAAAGTGGAGACCACGTAAAGTTAGAGAGCGGATGACCAAGTGCATAAAACGCTTTGCTGACTCCATATCTGCAGAGTCCAGACCTCGTCTGCTGAAACCTGTGCTGTCCCGGGAGGTTTGTGGCATGGATCTCCATGGCCACTGTATGCCATCCTTCAATCACCAAGCACAATGCCAGGTGTGGGATGGAGCGGTGTAAAGCACAGCACCACTGGACCACACGAGACGTCTTCAATGCAGCCACCAATCATACCTCTCTATCTGGAGGTCTGATGAAGACCAGGAGAATGTTACCTGCCTGAGTCTGGTGGAGGAGGGGTAATACTATGGGGGGTCTTCGGGGGTCGGCCTGACTGCTGTACAGTCTGGTGGAGGAGGGGGTAATACTATGGGGGGGTCTTCAGGGGTCGGCCTGACTGCTGTACAGTCTGGTGGAGGAGGGGTAATACTATGGGGGGTCTTCAGGGGTCGGCCTTACTGCTGTACAGTCTGGTGGAGGAGGGGTAATACTATGGGGGGTCTTCGGGGGTCGGCCTGACTGCTGTACAGTCTGGTAGAGGAGGGGTAATACTATAGGGGGGTCTTCGGGGGTCGGCCTGACTGCTGTACAGTCTGGTGGAGGAGGGGTAATACTATGGGGGGGTCTTCGGGGGTCGGCCTGACTGCTGTACAGTCTGGTGGAGGAGGGGGTAATACTATGGGGGGGTCTTCGGGGGTCGGCCTGACTGCTGTACAGTCTGGTGGAGGAGGGGTAATACTATGGGGGGGTCTTCGGGGGTCGGCCTGACTGCTGTACAGTCTGGTGGAGGAGGGGGTAATACTATGGGGGGTCTTCGGGGGTCGGCCTGACTGCTGTACAGTCTGGTGGAGGAGGGGTAATACTATGGGGGGGTCTTCGGGGGTCGGCCTGACTGCTGTACAGTCTGGTGGAGGAGGGGTAATACTATGGGGGGGTCTTCGGGGGTCGGCCTGACTGCTGTACAGTCTGGTGGAGGAGGGGGTAATACTATGGGGGGTCTTCGGGGGTCGGCCTGACTGCTGTACAGTCTGGTGGAGGAGGGGTAATACTATGGGGGTCTTCAGGGGTCGGCCTCTTAGTTCCAGTGAAGGGAAATCTTAATGCTTCAGACGAGACATCATGGACAATTGTTTGGGGACAGTTTGGGGAGGCCCTTTTCTCTTCCTCCATCAATGCTCAGGGATGTAGAATGGGATACAACCTGCTGGAGGTGGAGGGGTCACATACTTCTCTCCATTCATCTAGCTGATGCCACAGTCCTGCACGGAGATCGATGGCGGCCGTCTAGTGGCCAGGTGACACCAGGATCTGGTGTTACGCCTCTCCTAGTGAGCACCAGACGTCTCCAATCAGCAGCACAAATCTGTCCTGTCTCTGTTTGTTACAATGTATCAGTGGGGAGTGCAGGCTGTCTACCTCACAAAGGATGGTCTCCACTAGATACTTTGTAACAAACCCTCAGCTGTGGGAGAGGGGCAAGGACAGGTGTTCAGAGTGTGCATGAAAGTTTCCATTTACTGACAGCAAGCAGAGATCTTGAAAAATGGTGACGGTGGCGCACACAAACATTATACTGTACTGTACCATTTCAACCCAGAACGTGGCCCTGAAGCAGCAGAGCGTTACCATGTAGCAGAGCTGTGCGTTCAGGAGGAGCAGTAACATAAACTGATACATTGTATGATAACAGCTGGGGCCGCGGATGGGGTAAACCGGCAGATGCGCGGCGCGGTCTGCATCATCGCGGTCTTCGTGGAGCACTTACTGCGCTTTTTATTAGGCTGGCGCTGTCACAGCCATAACCGCTGCCTCGTAAATCACAGCAAGAAACCCAGCTGAACCTCTCAGGTCCCCAGACACATTCCTACCGAGCAGGGGACCACAAGGCTCAACACAGGCTGATGGGGGTTATAGTCCTGCAACATTCTACAAGCAACAGCTACATAGGAAAAAAAAGTGAAGGGTCACCACTAGAGGGCAGCAAAATATACAGGTAAAGAGAAGCTCCACAGTATAGACACCAGCCAGGGACCACCGGAGGCTGGGGAAGTAGTACTTCCTCATGAGAGTTGTCCTCTAGCTTTCCCAGATAATTCTACATAGATGAAGGAGCAAGAGAGACATCACCCAGACAGTAGAGGACCCTCTCCGCTGTGGATGCCATCAATTCCAGCCCCACCGTGCCCTGCGCTTGCTGCTCCGGAATGCATGCCATAAATAATTCTGCCCAAATCACATCGTAAAACCCTGATTAAAAAAAATGATCATCCGCGACTTCAAATTATACATGAAGCAGAAAAGAGAATCGCACAGGATACATCGGATACACTGATAAGCAGTCGGTATCACACATAACTGGCTTAGATACACTGCAGTAACCGACACCCCTGTACACATAGACAGAGATAACAAAACACAGTGATGTCACAGCACAGAGATAATACACACAGTGATGTCACAGTACAGAGATAATAAACACAGTGATGTCACAGTACAGAGATAATACACACAGTGATGTCACAGTACAGGGATAATAAACACAGTGATGTCACAGTACAGAGATAATAAACACAGTGATGTCACAGTACAGAGATAATAAACACAGTGATGTCACAGTACAGAGATAATAAACACAGTGATGTCACAGTACAGAGATAATAAACACAGTGATGTCACAGTACAGGGATAATATACACAGTGATGTCACAGCACAGAGATAATAAACACAGTGATGTCACAGTACAGAGATAATAAACACAGTGATGTCACAGTACAGAGATAATAAACACAGTGATGTCACAGTACAGGGATAATAAACACAGTGATGTCACAGTACAGGGATAATACACACAGTGATGTCACAGTACAGAGATAATACACACAGTGATGTCACAGTACAGGGATAATAAACACAGTGATGTCACAGTACAGGGATAATAAACACAGTGATGTCACAGTACAGGGATAATATACACAGTGATGTCACAGCACAGAGATAATAAACACAGTGATGTCACAGTACAGGGATAATATACACAGTGATGTCACAGTACAGAGGTAATAAACACAGTGATGTCACAGTACAGAGGTAATAAACACAGTGATGTCACAGTACAGAGATAATACACACAGTGATGTCACAGTACAGAGATAATAAACACAGTGATGTCACAGCACAGGGATAATAAACACAGTGATGTCACAGTACAGAGATAATAAACACAGTGATGTCACAGTACAGAGATAATAAACACAGTGATGTCACAGTGCAGGATAATAAACACAGTGATGTCACAGTACAGGGATAATAAACACAGTGATGTCACAGTACAGAGATAATAAACACAGTGATGTCACAGTACAGAGATAATAAACACAGTGATGTCACAGTACAGAGATAATACACACAGTGATGTCACAGTACAGGGATAATAAACACAGTGATGTCACAGCACAGAGATAATACACACAGTGATGTCACAGTACAGAGATAATACACACAGTGATGTCACAGTACAGAGGTAATAAACACAGTGATGTCACAGTACAGAGATAATACACACAGTGATGTCACAGTACAGAGATAATAAACACAGTGATGTCACAGCACAGGGATAATAAACACAGTGATGTCACAGTACAGAGATAATAAACACAGTGATGTCACAGTACAGAGATAATAAACACAGTGATGTCACAGTACAGGGATAATAAACACAGTGATGTCACAGTGCAGGATAATAAACACAGTGATGTCACAGTACAGGGATAATAAACACAGTGATGTCACAGTACAGGGATAATAAACACAGTGATGTCACAGTACAGAGATAATAAACACAGTGATGTCACAGTACAGGGATAGTAAACACAGTGATGTCACAGCACAGAGATAATAGACAGTAATGTTACAGTACAGGGATAATGCACACAGTGAAGTCACAGTACAGGGATAATGCACACAGTAATGTCACAGTCCAGGGATAATGCACACAGTAATGTTACAGTACAGAGATAATAAACACAGCAACGTCACAGCACAGAGATAATGCACACAGTGATGTCACAGTACAGAGATAATAAACACAGTGATGTCACAGTACAGAGATAATACACACAGTGATGTCACAGTACAGGGATGTTTGGAATGTGCCACATTCAGTTTCCCATGTCTCCTTACATACATGACAGGAGAATACAGTCTACTACCCCCTGTTATCAGCCATTTCAGTCTGTGGCCTAGATACAAGACACCCAGGGGTCCCGCACACCCCGATATTACTATCAGTGAAGGAATATGAGGCTGTGACTTGTTTTGTTCAAAAAATTTTCTGTACATCACGTTCCGTCCCCGGAGAGGACACTCGGATTTATTGCGCAAGATGAGATTTGCTGATTATTGGCAGAGATCGGAATAAAAAGAAGAAGAGCAGAAACGTGATCCTGGGGTGGAATTTGTCCTACGAGGTATTTGGGGGGGTCATGTAGTAGGAGGGAGAGGTTACCAGCAAAGAGGAAACTTTTAGGGTTGTCCCATGAAAAATATTATACAGTTTTCAAAACAGCATATGGATCTGAGCTATTTAATAATATCTGTATGTATAGCGCCACCTGTTGTTAGTTCTTTTATTTCTGTCCACCGCACTGAGGTGGTCGCATATGCTCAGTTCCATCCTTCAACTGCCACCAGCTGCGGTCGACAGGGCGCTCCCCTCTGAGCTGCGGCCAACGGGACGCGGCGCATCCCTCTGAGCTGCGGCCGTCGGGGGGGGGGCCCTGTGAGCTGCGGCTGTCGGGGGGGAGCCCCTGTGAGCTGCGGCCTACGGGGCGCGCCCCTCTGAGCTGCGGCCGTCGGGGAGGCCCCTGTGAGCGGTGGCCTACGGGGCGCGCCCCTCTGAGCTGCGGCCGTCGGGGAGGGGCCCTGTGAGCTGCGGCCTACGGGGCGCGCCCCTCTGAGCTCCGGCCGTCGGGGAGGCCCCTGTGAGCGGTGGCCTACGGGGCGCGCCCCTCTGAGCTGCGGCCGTCGGGGAGGGGCCCTGTGAGCTGCGGCCTACGGGGCGCGCCCCTCTGAGCTGCGGCCGTCGGGGGGGGGGCCTCTGTGAGCTGCGGCCGACTGGGCGCACCCCTCTTAGCTGCCAGCCTGAAATACCTCTAGCAGAGCAGCTGAAGCATTGACTGGGCAGATCTCTGGACCATGTGAGGTACAGGGCTGGTTCTAGCTTTGCTCAACATGTTAAAAATAATGTCTGATTTTCATTTGTTACATTAATCATGGAATAACCCCTTTAATAAAGTGACTTTGTGGGACAGCTGCAGTCTATATGAAGCTCTAGCCTATTACTTCTCACAGCTGAGGGTTTGTTACAATCTTCCTCTGTGAGCTGACCACAGCAGCACAAGACTTTCCTTTCCTGACAGTTGGATACATTGTAACAGTCTGGAGTTCAGAGGATTTTGTCCAGTGGATACAATTGTAACAAACAGTTTTGAGGTTTTTCAGCTAAGCTTCCCATTCACAGATATATAAATATTCTACAACCAGGAGGCTCCATTCACACAATCCTGGTGTTACAGTTCGGGGAGGGGGGCACATACTTACTGAAAGTGGGAGATCACTCCAAAAATAAATCCTTTGCTGCACAAATACCAATAATCACACAGGACCCTTCAATTATTGTCTAAGGGGGCGTCCCTGCTGGCTGATGGACATGAAGGAGCGGGGGAGGGGATGTGACTACAAAACCACAGAGGAAGACTAGACCTTCCGGAATCTGCTGATACACGTCCAGGGGTCTGGGCCAAATCACCCCCATCCAGACCCCGAGCAGCTCCTCTGAACCCCAAGTGACTAGTGTCCATGGACCCACACATACAACAAAAGAATGACCCCCAATTATAACCCCCAATAACAGAGAACCATGAAACACTCTCTACTGCTGACAAAGACCAATATGGCGGTTGTCACCGTCCCCACAGAACCTTTGTAAGAGGTTGAAAACAGCCCTGGTCTTCCAAACTGTATCCTTTTCAGTGTTCTATTGCTATGGGTTACCACTGAGCCAGTTGCTATGGGTTTCCATTAACCCTGTTGAACAGTTATGTGAATGTTGCTGAGGACACGCCAGCATTACATGTATGTTATTATACGTGTAATATGTCATACGATGAGACTGGTACTACAAGGTGACCAGATATGAGATCGATTGGCCCTGTGCATATCGTGGCCATGGTGGGCTCTGAATTGGCAACATTATCATCAGCCTGTGCTCTGACACCTCGCAGGAGTCAGATAGGGTGTCATGGGGCCTTACAGATGGCCGACGCCGAGTACTGTCCCCCGACTAGCCCGTCCTCCTGTATGGCAGAGCAGGCAGACCTCATGGTCAGACACAGCACTGGTGTGGGCTGAGAGCTGCTGCACTAATGTGTGTAGTTAGCTAGAAGTGGAGGTAAGTGACACTAGTCATAAAGGTGCACCACCTCAGGTAGTAGAGCAGCATAGGGGTAGAAAAGAGCCCCCCATCTGGACAGCAGCCATGTTCTGTATAACAAGTGGGGGGTGGTTGCAAGGACAGACATACCACAACCTGGGCACAACTGTGAGGGACCGTGCCATATAGAGATATCACGGTGCCAACTGCCCCTAGCAATCGTCACGCTGCCATCTGGAGGAGATTCCAGTTAGAGTGGTGATGTGCAGGGTGCAATACAACAAAGGAGAGAGTAAGCGGTGGTCTCCTCTTAAAGAGACAGTACTGCACTAGTGACCCCGCAGCCTTCACTGAAAGGTGACCACCAAGCCTACGCCTCTTGTAAGACTGACTCCTGAGCGTCTGGTCCCATGTGAAATCAGTGTGTCATCTGTGCCTTCGGCCACCCTAGAGTGGGGACCACATAGACCCTCCTGTAAGGACGGACCCCACAGGCAGCGACACATCACTACAGACCGGACACTGAGCGCCCGCATCTGAAAAAGGAACATAAAAATCAAGAAACAAATCCATAAAGAGAGCGAAATCCGAGTAGAAAAAAGCCCCCCTACCCAGAAAATGACCCCCAGGGGCCTCAGGATTATGTGTGGCCTGTAATATTGTGCAATAGAGACCTGATAAACAACAGCTGCTGTGCCCCAAATATCACTGTCCTACACCCCGAGTGTCAGTGTCATCATCCTGTACCCCGAGTGTCAGTGTCATTATCCTGTACCCCGAGTGTCAGCGTCATTATCCTGTACCCCGAGTGTCAGTGTCATTATCCTGTACCCCGAGTGTCAGTGTCATTATCCTGTACCCCGAGTGTCAGCGTCATTATCCTGTACCCCGAGTGTCAGCGTCATTATCCTGTACCCCGAGTGTCAGCGTCATTACCCTGTACCCCGAGTATCAGCGTCATTATCCTGTACCCCGAGTGTCAGTGTCATTATCCTGTACCCCGAGTGTCAGCGTCATTATCTTCTACCCCAAGTGTCAGCGTCATTATCCTGTACCCCGAGTGTCAGCGTCATTGTCCTGTACCCCGAGTGTCAGCGTCATTATCCTGTACCCCGAGTGTCAGTGTGTCATTATCCTGTACCCCGAGTGTCAGCGTCATTATCCTGTACCCCGAGTGTCAGCATCATTATCCTGTACCCCAAGTGTCAGCGTCATTATCCTGTACCCCGAGTGTCAGTGTCATTATCCTGTACCCCGAGTGTCAGCATCATTATCTTGTACCCCGAGTGTCAGCGTCATTATCCTGTACCCCGAGTGTCAGCGTCATTATCCTGTACCCCGAGTGTCAGTGTCATTATCCTGTACCCCAAGTGTCAGTGTCATTATCCTGTACCCCGAGTGTCAGTGTCATTATCCTGTACCCCGAGTGTCAGTGTCATTATCCTGTACCCCGAGTGTCAGCGTCATTATCCTGTACCCCGAGTGTCAGCGTCATTATCCTGTACCCCGAGTGTCAGCGTCATTACCCTGTACCCCGAGTTACAGTGTCATTATCCTGTACCCCGAGTGTCAACGTCATTGTCCTGTACCCCGAGTGTCAGCGTCATTATCCTGTACCCCGAGTGTCAGTGTGTCATTATCCTGTACCCCGAGTGTCAGCGTCATTATCCTGTACCCCGAGTGTCAGCGTCATTATCCTGTACCCCGAGTGTCAGCGTCATTATCCTGTACCCCAAGTGTCAGTGTCATTATCCTGTACCCCGAGTGTCAGTGTCATTATCCTGTACCCCGAGTATCAGCATCATTATCCTGTACCCCGAGTGTCAGTGTCATTATCCTGTACCCCGAGTGTCAGTGTCATTATCCTGTACCCCGAGTATCAGCATCATTATCCTGTACCCCAAGTGTCAGCGTCATTATCCTGTACCCCGAGTGTCAGTGTCATTATCCTGTACCCCGAGTGTCAGCGTCATTATCTTGTACCCCGAGTGTCAGCGTCATTATCCTGTACCCCGAGTGTCAGCGTCATTATCCTGTACCCCGAGTGTCAGTGTCATTATCCTGTACCCCGAGTGTCAGTGTCATTATCCTGTACCCCGAGTGTCAGTGTCATTATCCTGTACCCCGAGTGTCAGCGTCATTATCCTGTACCCCGAGTGTCAGCGTCATTATCCTGTACCCCGAGTGTCAGCGTCATTACCCTGTACCCCGAGTTACAGTGTCATTATCCTGTACCCCGAGTGTCAGCGTCATTGTCCTGTACCCCGAGTGTCAGCGTCATTATCCTGTACCCCGAGTGTCAGTGTGTCATTATCCTGTACCCCGAGTGTCAACGTCATTGTCCTGTACCCCGAGTGTCAGCGTCATTATCCTGTACCCCAAGTGTCAGTGTCATTATCCTGTACCCCGAGTGTCAGTGTGTCATTATCCTGTACCACGAGTGTCAACGTCATTGTCCTGTACCCCGAGTGTCAGCGTCATTATCCTGTACCCCGAGTGTCAGTGTGTCATTATCCTGTACCCCGAGTGTCAGCGTCATTATCCTGTACCCCGAGTGTCAGCATCATTATCCTGTACCCCAAGTGTCAGCGTCATTATCCTGTACCCCGAGTGTCAGTGTCATTATCCTGTACCCCGAGTGTCAGCGTCATTATCTTGTACCCCGAGTGTCAGCGTCATTATCTTGTACCCCGAGTGTCAGCGTCATTATCCTGTACCCCGAGTGTCAGCGTCATTATCCTGTACCCCGAGTGTCAGTGTCATTATCCTGTACCCCAAGTGTCAGTGTCATTATCCTGTACCCCGAGTGTCAGTGTCATTATCCTGTATCCCGAGTGTCAGCGTCATTATCCTGTACCCCGAGTGTCAGCGTCATTATCCTGTACCCCGAGTGTCAGCGTCATTACCCTGTACCCCGAGTGTCAGCGTCATTATCTTGTACCCCGAGTGTCAACGTCATTGTCCTGTACCCCGAGTGTCAGCGTCATTATCCTGTACCCCGAGTGTCAGTGTCATTATCCTGTACCCCAAGTGTCAGCGTCATTATCCTGTACCCCGAGTGTCAGCATCATTATCCTGTACCCCGAGTGTCAGCGTCATTATCCTGTACCCCGAGTGTCAGCGTCATTATCCTGTACCCCGAGTGTCAGTGTCATTATCCTGTACCCCGAGTGTCAGTGTCATTATCCTGTACCCCGAGTGTCAGTGTCATTATCCTGTACCCCGAGTGTCAGCGTCATTATCCTGTACCCCGAGTGTCAGCGTCATTATCCTGTACCCCGAGTGTCAGCGTCATTACCCTGTACCCCGAGTTACAGTGTCATTATCCTGTACCCCGAGTGTCAACGTCATTGTCCTGTACCCCGAGTGTCAGCGTCATTATCCTGTACCCCGAGTGTCAGTGTGTCATTATCCTGTACCCCGAGTGTCAGCGTCATTATCCTGTACCCCGAGTGTCAGCGTCATTATCCTGTACCCCGAGTGTCAGCGTCATTATCCTGTACCCCAAGTGTCAGTGTCATTATCCTGTACCCCGAGTGTCAGTGTCATTATCCTGTACCCCGAGTATCAGCATCATTATCCTGTACCCCGAGTGTCAGTGTCATTATCCTGTACCCCGAGTGTCAGTGTCATTATCCTGTACCCCGAGTATCAGCATCATTATCCTGTACCCCAAGTGTCAGCGTCATTATCCTGTACCCCGAGTGTCAGTGTCATTATCCTGTACCCCGAGTGTCAGCGTCATTATCTTGTACCCCGAGTGTCAGCGTCATTATCCTGTACCCCGAGTGTCAGCGTCATTATCCTGTACCCCGAGTGTCAGTGTCATTATCCTGTACCCCGAGTGTCAGTGTCATTATCCTGTACCCCGAGTGTCAGTGTCATTATCCTGTACCCCGAGTGTCAGCGTCATTATCCTGTACCCCGAGTGTCAGCGTCATTATCCTGTACCCCGAGTGTCAGCGTCATTACCCTGTACCCCGAGTTACAGTGTCATTATCCTGTACCCCGAGTGTCAGCGTCATTGTCCTGTACCCCGAGTGTCAGCGTCATTATCCTGTACCCCGAGTGTCAGTGTGTCATTATCCTGTACCCCGAGTGTCAACGTCATTGTCCTGTACCCCGAGTGTCAGCGTCATTATCCTGTACCCCAAGTGTCAGTGTCATTATCCTGTACCCCGAGTGTCAGTGTGTCATTATCCTGTACCACGAGTGTCAACGTCATTGTCCTGTACCCCGAGTGTCAGCGTCATTATCCTGTACCCCGAGTGTCAGTGTGTCATTATCCTGTACCCCGAGTGTCAGCGTCATTATCCTGTACCCCGAGTGTCAGCATCATTATCCTGTACCCCAAGTGTCAGCGTCATTATCCTGTACCCCGAGTGTCAGTGTCATTATCCTGTACCCCGAGTGTCAGCGTCATTATCTTGTACCCCGAGTGTCAGCGTCATTATCTTGTACCCCGAGTGTCAGCGTCATTATCCTGTACCCCGAGTGTCAGCGTCATTATCCTGTACCCCGAGTGTCAGTGTCATTATCCTGTACCCCAAGTGTCAGTGTCATTATCCTGTACCCCGAGTGTCAGTGTCATTATCCTGTATCCCGAGTGTCAGCGTCATTATCCTGTACCCCGAGTGTCAGCGTCATTATCCTGTACCCCGAGTGTCAGCGTCATTACCCTGTACCCCGAGTGTCAGCGTCATTATCTTGTACCCCGAGTGTCAACGTCATTGTCCTGTACCCCGAGTGTCAGCGTCATTATCCTGTACCCCGAGTGTCAGTGTCATTATCCTGTACCCCAAGTGTCAGCGTCATTATCCTGTACCCCGAGTGTCAGCATCATTATCCTGTACCCCGAGTGTCAGCGTCATTATCCTGTACCCCGAGTGTCAGCGTCATTATCCTGTACCCCGAGTGTCAGCGTCATTATCCTGTACCCCGAGTGTCAGCGTCATTACCCTGTACCCCGAGTTACAGTGTCATTATCCTGTACCCCGAGTGTCAACGTCATTGTCCTGTACCCCGAGTGTCAGCGTCATTATCCTGTACCCCGAGTGTCAGTGTGTCATTATCCTGTACCCCGAGTGTCAGCGTCATTATCCTGTACCCCGAGTGTCAGCATCATTATCCTGTACCCCGAGTGTCAGCGTCATTATCCTGTACCCCAAGTGTCAGTGTCATTATCCTGTACCCCGAGTGTCAGTGTCATTATCCTGTACCCCGAGTATCAGCATCATTATCCTGTACCCCGAGTGTCAGTGTCATTATCCTGTACCCCGAGTGTCAGTGTCATTATCCTGTACCCCGAGTGTCAGTGTCATTATCCTGTACCCCGAGTATCAGCATCATTATCCTGTACCCCAAGTGTCAGCGTCATTATCCTGTACCCCGAGTGTCAGTGTCATTATCCTGTACCCCGAGTGTCAGCGTCATTATCTTGTACCCCGAGTGTCAGCGTCATTATCCTGTACCCCGAGTGTCAGCGTCATTATCCTGTACCCCGAGTGTCAGCGTCATTATCCTGTACCCCGAGTGTCAGCGTCATTATCCTGTACCCCAAGTGTCAGTGTCATTATCCTGTACCCCGAGTGTCAGTGTCATTATCCTGTACCCCGAGTGTCAGCGTCATTATCCTGTACCCCGAGTGTCAGCGTCATTATCCTGTACCCCGAGTGTCAGCGTCATTATCCTGTACCCCGAGTGTCAGCGTCATTACCCTGTACCCCGAGTATCAGTGTCATTATCCTGTACCCCGAGTGTCAACGTCATTGTCCTGTACCCCGAGTGTCAGCGTCATTATCCTGTACCCCGAGTGTCAGCGTCATTATCCTGTACCCCGAGTGTCAGCGTCATTATCCTGTACCCCAAGTGTCAGTGTCATTATCCTGTACCCCGAGTGTCAGTGTCATTATCCTGTACCCCGAGTGTCAGCGTCATTATCCTGTACCCCGAGTGTCAGCGTCATTATCCTGTACCCCGAGTGTCAGCGTCATTATCCTGTACCCCGAGTGTCAGCCTCATTACCCTGTACCCCGAGTATCAGTGTCATTATCCTGTACCCCGAGTGTCAACGTCATTGTCGTGTACGCCGAGTGTCAGCGTCATTATCCTGTACCCCGAGTGTCAGCGTCATTATCCTGTACCCCGAGTATCAGCATCATTATCCTGTACCCCGAGTGTCAGTGTCATTATCCTGTACCCCGAGTGTCAGCGTCATTATCTCCTACCCCAAGTGTCAGCGTCATTGTCCTGTACCCCGAGTGTCAGTGTCATTATCCTGTACCCCGAGTGTCAGTGTGTCATTATCCTGTACCCCGAGTGTCAGCGTCATTATCCTGTACCCCGAGTGTCAGCATCATTATCCTGTACCCCGAGTGTCAGCGTCATTATCCTGTACCCCAAGTGTCAGTGTCATTATCCTGTACCCCGAGTGTCAGTGTCATTATCCTGTACCCCGAGTGTCAGCGTCATTATCCTGTACCCCGAGTGTCAGCGTCATTATCCTGTACCCCGAGTGTCAGCGTCATTACCCTGTACCCCGAGTATCAGCATCATTATCCTGTACCCCGAGTGTCAGTGTCATTATCCTGTACCCCGAGTGTCAGCGTCATTATCTCCTACCCCGAGTGTCAGCGTCATTGTCCTGTACCCCGAGTGTCAGCGTCATTATCCTGTACCCCGAGTGTCAGTGTGTCATTATCCTGTACCCCGAGTGTCAACGTCATTGTCCTGTACCCCGAGTGTCAACGTCATTGTCCTGTACCCCGAGTGTCAGCGTCATTATCCTGTACCCCGAGTGTCAGTGTGTCATTATCCTGTACCCCGAGTGTCAGCGTCATTATCCTGTACCCCGAGTGTCAGCATCATTATCCTGTACCCCGAGTGTCAGTGTCATTATCCTGTACCCCGAGTGTCAGCATCATTATCCTGTACCCCGAGTGTCAGCATCATTATCCTGTACCCCGAGTGTCAGCATCATTATCCTGTACCCCGAGTGTCAGCGTCATTATCCTGTACCCCGAGTGTCAGTGTGTCATTATCCTGTACCCCGAGTGTCAACGTCATTGTCCTGTACCCCGAGTGTCAGCGTCATTATCCTGTACCCCGAGTGTCAGCGTCATTATCCTGTACCCCGAGTGTCAGCGTCATTATCCTGTACCCCGAGTGTCAGCGTCATTATCCTGTACCCCGAGTGTCAGCGTCATTATCCTGTACCCCGAGTGTCAGCGTCATTATCCTGTACCCCGAGTGTCAGCGTCATTATCCTGTACCCCGAGTGTCAGCGTCATTATCCTGTACCCCGAGTGTCAGCGTCATTATCCTGTACCCCGAGTGTCAGCGTCGTTATCCTGTACCCCGAGTGTCAGCGTCGTTATCCTGTACCCCGAGTGTCAGTGTCGTTATCCTGTACCCCGAGTGTCAGCGTCATTATCCTGTACCCCGAGTGTCAGTGTCATTATCCTGTACCCCGAGTGTCAGTGTCGTTATCCTGTACCCCGAGTGTCAGTGTCATTATCCTGTACCCCGAGTGTCAGTGTCATTATCCTGTACCCCGAGTGTCAGTGTGTCATTATCCTGTACCCCGAGTGTCAGCGCCATTATCCTGTACCCCGAGTGTCAGCGTCATTATCCTGTACCCCGAGTGTCAGCGTCATTATCCTGTACCCGAAGTGTCAGTGTCATTATCCTGTACCCCGAGTGTCAGTGTCATTATCCTGTACCCCGAGTGTCAGCGTCATTATCCTGTACCCCGAGTGTCAGCGTCATTATTCTATATCGCCGGCACTGGCAAACCCTAACCCTAACCGCACATCGCCGACACTATAACAGAAAATGCCTAATCTTGTCCGCAATTGCGGACAAAAATAGGACATGTTCTATTTTTTTCGGGAACGGAATTGCAGACCCGGAAGTGCGGATCCCGACAGCACATAGTGTGGCCCCATAGAAATGAATGGGTCCGCAATTCCGTTCCGAAAAATGCGGAACAGAATTGTGAACGTGTGAATGGACCATTAAGCTGCATTTACAACACCCAATAATCGGCCATATTATCGAGTCTTTCCCGACAATCTGCCTGTGTAAATGTGCCGCCGATCACCCGTTGCTGGTGCAGACACCACCGATCATGGCTTCTGGGCAGTAGATTGTGCGGTCTAAACAGCGATCTGCTGCTCAGAAGCCGTGATTCTGTATGTGGAGGAGAGATCATAATTTTGACCGCTTATCCTCATACTGAGGAGGAGATCGCTGCATGTACAGTGGATATAAAAGTCTACACGCCCCTGTTAAAATGTCAGGTTTCTGTGCTTTAAAAAATTGAGACAAAGATAAATCATTTCAGAACTTTTTCCACCTTTAATGTGACCTATAAACTGTACAACTCAACTGAAAACAAACTGAAATCTTTTACGTGGAGGGAAGAAAACAAAAACAAAAAAATAATGTGGTTGCATAAGTGTGCGCACCCTCCTATAACTGGGGATGTAGCTGTGTTCAGAATGAAGCAATCACATTCACAATCCTGTTAGATCGGAGTCAGCATACACCGGCCGTCATGTAAAGGGCCTCTGATTAACCCCAGATAAAGCTCCGCTGCTCTAGTTGGTCTTTCCTGAAATGTTCTTGGTCACATCCCACAGCAGAAGCCGCGGTCCACAGAGAGCTTCCAAAGCATCAGAGGGGTCTCATTGTTAGAAGGGATCAGTCAGGAGAAGGGGACAAAAGAATGTCCAAGGCATTAGATCTACCATGGAACACAGTGGAGACCGTCACCATCAAGTGGAGGAAATATGGCCCAACAGGGACATCACCAAGAACTGGACGTCCCTCCAAAACTGATGAAAAGACGAGAAGAAAACTGGTCTGGGAGGCGACCAAGAGGCCGACAGCAACATTACAGGAGCTGCAGGAATATCTGGCCAGTCCTGGCCGTGTGGTCCATGTGACAACAATCTCCGTATTCTTCATATGTCTGGGCTATGGGGCAGAGCGGCAAGACGGAAGCCTCTTCTTACCAAGAAAAACATCCAAGCCAGGCTTCTGCTAGAAAGCTGAACATGAAGAGGAACCTCATCTCTCAGCATGACAACGACCCAAAGCATAGATCCAAATCAACAAAGGAATGGCTTCACCAGAAGAAGAGGAACGTTGTGGAATGGCCCAGCCAGAGCCCAGACCTGAATCCGATTGACAATCTGTGGGGTGATCTGAAGAGGGCTGTGCCCAGGAGATGCCCTCGCAATCTGTGGGGTGATCTGAAGAGGGCTGTGCCCAGGAGATGCCCTCGCAATCTGTGGGGTGATCTGAAGAGGGCTGTGCCCAGGAGATGCCCTCGCAATCTGACAGAGTTGGAGGGTTTCTGCAAAGAAGAGTCAAAATGTACCCATGCTGATAGACTCGTCCCCAAAAAGACTGAGTGCTGGAATAACATCAAAAGGGGCTTCAACAAAGTATTAGTGTAAGGGGGCGCATACTTATGCAACCATATTATTTTATTTTTGTATTTTTTCTTCCCTTTTCCTAAAAGATTTCAGTTTGTTTTCCGTTGAGTTGTACAGTTTACAGGTCACATTAAAGGTGGAAAAAGTTCTGAAATTATTTATCTTTGTCTCTTTTTTTTTTACATCACAGAAACCTGACATTATAACAGGGGCGTGTAGACTTTTTATATCCACTGTATATATAGAGGACACATACAGGGGCGTGTAGACTTTTTCTATCCACTGTATATATAGAGGACACATACAGGGGCGTGTAGACTTTTTATATCCACTGTATATATAGAGGACACATACAGGGGCGTGTAGACTTTTTATATCCACTGTATATATAGAGGACACATACAGGGGCGTGTAGACTTTTTATATCCACTGTATATATAGAGGACACATACAGGGGTGTGTAGACTTTTTATATCCACTGTGTGTCGCCTCCACTGAACGAGCAGCCGACTGTCAGCAAGGAACGCTTCCTTCCCAACAATCGGCTGCAGGATCGTCCCCTTTACACTGTGCCACAATTATTAGACAAAGGGTTAAAACTGGAAATCTCCCGCTTCCTTACATTAGGGAGGTAAAGAGAATGATCCTGGAAAGTGGACTCCGGGCTCCTCTCCAGCCCCATAACAATGTGCGTTACTTATGATTCACGACTCCCATCCTCCGCTGCCAAGTCTCCTGCCTCCCGACCCTGCGTTAGGAGACCTTCCATACATGACCCTAATGTCCCCCTTAAAGCTGGAAAGCCGCCAGGTATGACTGCAGTAATATAAGGTGACGCTGCACCTTTATGCTGAGCCCTATCGCCCCCCCAGGAGAGAGCGCCCCCTGCCCCGGTGGTCACATGTATTTATAGGCCGTTTACTACGGCTCCTTTCATCCGCGGCTCTGCCTAATCTCAGCGTCTTCTGCCAGCGTGAAGAAGCCAAACCAAACCTGGATCCTGACACGTGCGAGGGACGGAGGCCATTAGTCCGCGCCACGTGAGAACCGCCACATCTCCGCTCCTTATCAGGGCTGCAAAAAGGTCCGATGAGAGCTTCAGGGTGATGGGGCATGCTGGGAGTTGTAGTACACATCTGATGGTCCAAAAGACTCTACAGGAACTAAATCCTGGATTCACGTCATGTTTTCTACTCTAGTCATACCCAGAGCTGCATCCACTGTTCTGCTGGTTGTGGGGTAAAGGCCTGGACGTCTCCATCTTACCGATCACCAGCTGGAAGTTATAAACTACCAACCGTCCCAGAAAAACGGAAAATACAAGGCAGTGTGTGCAATGGGGGCCATTACTATGGAGGATGGCTACCACGGAATACTGGGGGCTACAGACGTCACCCTGCTGCCCAGGTTTCTAAACATTTAGGGGGAGAGCAGCGGCAGCATGCCCACAGCGACGTCACCCTGCCCGCCAACAAGCTCCGCCTCTAACGCCACCAGATGTAAGGCGGCTATCCTATAAGTCAGGGTTCAGCTCTTTAGCTAAGCCTTGAGTCATGACTTGGATATTAAATAAGCCAGCACCTCACTGATGAGGGGCAATCACCCGAAACAGCTGTCTGCAGATGAGGTGCTGGCTTAGTTAATATCCAAGTCATGTCTCAAGGCTTAGCTAAAGAGCTGAACCCTGACTTATAGGATAGCCGCCTTACATCTGGTGGCGTCAGAGGCGGAGCTTGTTAAGAGCTCATTTGCATCGCTTCCCTCCCAGAATTCCAGAGGAGCATGTATGGCCTATAAGTCTCCTCACACCGATTAAGGTGCGCTCTCCCTGAGGAGCGTTAGTTCCCCCTAATCCAGTCCGCGTTGTCACATTAACAATAAAAACCTATTGGCTTGCAAAATTCTGGTTGCGTCTTTGCGCCTATTGTCCGCCCCTCAGGAAGTATCCAAATACTGACTGTTTAGCGTCAATTATCAAATAGACGCGCGGTGCTGCCCAGTTCCTAGGGTGCGCACCTAAGGGAAATATTGCTTGACATTGTCTATCTGTTGTTCACACCAACCCTTCCTATATATTATACCCTATCGTCCCTTCTATATGGCTGACATGGTGTTATCTGCTGGTCGAATAGAGCAGGGTGGCATCTGGACTAAACATCTGCCATCTATCTGACTAGACATATGATGCCCGCCCTTGACCATGTGGCCTTGTGCCACCTATATGTCAGCAACTCAGGTTCGCATATATCCCCCTAATAACTGGCATTAAACTGCAGTGATTGGCGTAGATTTTAACATAAATTGCGCCTATCTATTTATCACTATCTAAACATATATCTAATTTCTATATTTCTATGCCTTATAGCTTTAGCGGCTAGCCCGTTATAGGTTTTTAGGATCAGAATTAGGCAGACGACCGTAATTACTATATTCAGCGCCCGAGGCCGATTAACCGGAAGTGACGGCCGCATGCGTTCCAAAGGACCGGATATGATGTTCATGTGCGGTCCAGAGGACGATACTGACGCATGGGGATACGTCAAAGCAATGGGCATAGTAAACTAACGATACTAGGGATATCACGGCCGCATGCGTTCCAAGGACCGGATGTAAGAGACACATGCGGTCCAATAACCGGAAATGACGTGTGCCAAAACCGGAAGTGGCTTGTCCGGCATCCTAATGAGCGCAAATTTGAAACAGCTGGGGATGGGGTATTTAGGAAGGTTAGTAACTGAGTGTGTGAGCATCTGGAGGTACAGGATGACACCAGGACGCAAGTAATGGGAGTAAGGACCCCTGAATTTAATCCAAGCAATGATTTTGATATTCGATGGAGCGTTGATACTATATATTTCTACAGCGTGTGGATGCTGTGTTGGCGCTCATCTCAATGGGCTCCAGGTCTATCTAACCGTCTAGGATACTAAGTAAGTGTCTAATAGACTCAGGGGGTATGAATTTGAGTAGTTATAGATGTAGCTCTTACCCTGACATTTTTCTAGGATATATCAAATGATCCCTGCGGTCCTGCACACATATTACTATCAGCGTCTCTGGTCCTGCGTCCTCCATCTGTACCTTGAGTATATCAATTATTATTACCATCCTTAATGATTACCCATGACTGTTTGTTGACCCCCTGATGAACCTAGAAATAGGGGAAACGCGTCGGGGTTTTGTGCGAACTAGCCCAGGAGCGTATTTATAAAACAACGCCCCTTTGGGTCTATTCGCGTGGTGCTACCGGGGATACCTACCCCTTCACACCAGTTGTTTTTTTGATGTAGCATCTACATGTTGTCTATACAGGTATATTATCCACCTGTGACACAGAAAATACTCGTCGTTTTCACGGGGTACCGTGTTACTATTCACTGAGAGGAGGGTATACGTAGGGCAGCCAGTCCAGGTACGAGGACAGGGAATCTCCACCTTCAGGGGACGTCCCTGGGCTAAGGATTTATTTAGGGTGAGTGTAGGGATAGTATAGACACCCCAACACTCCCCATGACTGCCCTGTGTACACCAACCATCACAAACTGTATCAACGGATGGTTACCCTGTTTAAACATTTATTATATTTTTGACTATCATGTAATATCATGTGTCTCACATTTTTCACTAGGTGAATCACTAATGCGGTGTCATTTTATTAATATAAATAAGTAAAAGTTATGTTTTAAAGGGTCAAATTTTGCTGGAAAAGTTATTGTCCACCCCTCCACTCGACCTCCAACTCCAGTGGAAACATACCACATACACTGACCCAGGCGGCGGCCAAAGGTGAACACGGACGTAATCGGCAGCACCAACCAGCTAAACTCAATCGCTCTTATCCGCCTCCATTACAGTTGCACCGAATATTAGGTGCAACAATAACAGGTGAGCAGAACCATTTTCCCTGTATTTGAACTTACTCACCCTATGAGCGCCTTTTTCTTCCTTTGGCCAAATTTTGCCAATCCAGTACTGAGACAGGGAGTACAGCTCTGAAGCATACTACTGGATATGTAATGTATGTACACAGTGACTGCACCAGCAGAATAGTGAGTGCAGCTCTGGAGTATAATACAGGATGTAACTCAGGATCAGTACAGGATAAGTAATATATGTACACGGTGACTGCACCAGCAGAATAGGGAGTGCAGCTCTGGAGTATAATACAGGATGTAACTCAGGATCAGTACAGGATAAGTAATGTATGTACACAGTGACTGCACCAGCAGAATAGTGAGTGCAGCTCTGGAGTATAATACAGGATGTAACTCAGGATCAGTACAGGATAAGTAATGTATGGACACAGTGACTGCACCAGCAGAATAGTGAGTGCAGCTCTGGAGCATAATACAGGATGTAACTCAGGATCAGTACAGGATAAGTAATGTATGTACACAGTGACTGCACCAGCAGAATAGTGAGTGCAGCTCTGGAGTATAATACAGGATGTAACTCAGGATCAGTACAGGATAAGTAATGTATGTACACAGTGACTGCACCAGCAGAATAGTGAGTGCAGCTCTGGAGTATAATACAGGATGTAACTCAGGATCAGTACAGGATAAGTAATATATGTACACGGTGACTGCACCAGCAGAATAGGGAGTGCAGCTCTGGAGTATAATACAGGATGTAACTCAGGATCAGTACAGGATAAGTAATGTATGTACACAGTGACTGCACCAGCAGAATAGTGAGTGCAGCTGTGGAGTATAATACAGGATGTAACTCAGGATCAGTACAGGATAAGTAATGTATGTACACAGTGACTGCACCAGCAGAATAGTGAGTGCAGCTCTGGAGTATAATACAGGATGTAACTAGGTGATTTTCCTAGTCTATGACGGAAAGTCATGGTTTTATTAAAGACACGGAGGCGAGTATTGCTATCTCCTTCTTTACTGTCCACCAATAGCAGCAAAGAAAAATTTACATAACATGACGTAACCATAGTAACATCACCCTCCCCTCACAGTCCATATAACAGACGGCTCCTCCTATAGATCCTCCTCTTTCTTTACGAGCCTGACACCATGACCGGAACCACCGAACACGAAACCGGAACCTTGAATCGGGAAAACGACCAGCATGGAACCACCGGAACATCCGAACGAACATCATCAGCTGAGATCACTGGAACCTTTCTTCCTTGAAAGCCAACATGGCTATAACTGGAGCAGAGCAATTGAAGCCCGCAGCGAATCAACTTCCTCCTGAAAGTGATAAACAAATTAAGCAATGGGCAGAAGAATACATCGCCAGTCATACGCGATCCTGCCATCATAAACATCTTAAGCCGACTATGCAGACAAAGCATGCCAATCAGAGTGAAAACCACAGAAAATACATTGTAAGGGAGGGAATCCCAGGGTGGGCAATACTCGCCTCCGTGTCTTTAATAAAACCATGACTTTCCGTCATAGACTAGGAAAATCACCTAGTTTTACAGCAAGACACGGAGGCTCCTATTGCTAAGTTTAAAGTTGAGCAATAACAGCAGAAAACAAATGTGGAGGCGGTCTAAAATAATACTCCCTGAATGTCGATGCTGAAGACCAGTCCGCAAGACGTAGAATATCCTCCAATCGTGCCCCCGAAACAGCCAAGGCGGTAACTGATGCGCCTCTAGCGGAATGAGCTGTAAATATGGAAGTATCAATTCCTGCTAATGACATAATCCACTTCATTCAGCGCGCCAAAGTAGGGCTGGACACAGGACCAAACGGATGCCGAATGGACAAGAAAAGCTGAGGAACCGAAGACGACCGGTAAGTACGCGTCCGGGACTCATACTCCTTCAAACAAGCCACCGGGCAAAGAACCGGCGAAGCTGGAAACGATGGGTAAGAGACCGACCTAATGTTGGTCTTAGTACGTCTGGATTTATTAAAGGTGACCCCTTCCGGAGTAAACGATCTGGCGTCGTAATCAAGCGCCCGAACATCTGAGACCCGCTTACAGGATATTAGGCAAAAAAGAACCACTAATTTGGCCGACAACTGCCGTAACGTGAGATCCGGGTTACCTGGCCAGTTGGATAAAAAGGACAAAACCAAAGACACCTCCCAAGTCGTGGTAAAGCAAGGACGGGGAGGACGAGACATGCGGGAACCGCGAAGCAAACGCGATACGGAAGGGTGCTGTCCCGCAGGGACACCATCAAAACCCTGATGCGTAGACGAAATAGCGGATCTGAACAAATTAATTGTCCGATAAGCCTTACCCGCTTCGAAAAGGGAAGTAAGAAAGTCTAAAAGATGGGTCACAGGGGCCGAAACGGGATCCAAGACCCGTTCCACGCACCAACCAGACCAAGATCGCCAGGCTGCCCGATAAGATTTTCTGGTGCCGTGAGCCCATGCGTTGTCCAAAAGGCGTCTAGTTGCCTCTGAAATATCACCGATTTCTCCAGGCGTCCTGAGATCCGGCAGGCTATCAGACGTAGGGATCCGTCCGACAGGAGCGGGTGGTGTAATCCTCGAGGGTCCTGGAGGAGATCCATCCGAGTCGGGAGAAGAAACGGCACATCTATCAGGAGACCCAGTAGCGACGGAAACCAAGCCTGAGTCCCCCAGAAGGGGACCACCACTACCAATTCGGCCAGATGACGACGAACATGTAACATTATCCTCGGGATCATAGCAAATGGCGGGAATGCATACATCAGCGGACCGGACCAGGGTTGAAGGAACGCGTCCACTGCCTCTGCCGCCGGATCCGGGCGCCAGCTGAAAAACCGTGGAAGCTGGGTGTTCAGACGTGAGGCAAATAGGTCTATAGCAAAAGGACCCCAATTCCTGGATAACTCGGAAAAGGTCTCTGGAGCTAGCATCCAATCGCTGCTGGCCGTAAGGTAGCGAGAGCCCCAATCCGCCCGACTGTTGTGGAGTCCCGGGAGGTATTCCGCTTGAACCATGACCTCCCTGGAGAGACAAAAGGACCAGAAATCTTTCGCTAACCGAGCCAAGGTAGCCGAGCGCGTACCTCCCAACCGGTTGATGTATCGCACTGCAGACACATTGTCCATCCTCAAACGAATGCACGCCCGAGCCATCCCGTTGGTGAAACTCCGAATGGCAAAGGAACCGGCCAGAAGTTCCAACGCGTTGATATGAAGTCGTGCCTCTTCTGTGGACCACCGGCCACCCGTGGAGATCCCGTTGCAGTGGGCACCCCAACCGTGAAGACTGGCGTCCGACAGTGAAATCGGGTTGTAAACCGAATATCGCTTTGCCGTTTCACGCTTCCAGATTGTCGATCCACCAAGCGATCTCTTCCCGAGATTCCGGGTCCAGGGTCAGAGTGTCTGCGAACGCAGCGCCAGAGCGGAGATGTGCTATCTTCAAGCGTTGAAGGGCCCTGTAGTGCAATGGGGCAGGAAACACTGCTTGGATCGACGAGGCGAGAAGACCGATGATCCTGGCCAAATGGCGTAGGGACAGCAGAGGCATAGACAGGGCATGTCTGAGTTCCTTGCGTATGGAACGCAGCTTCGTTGCGGGTAGAGAGAGGGATACGGACACCGAATCCACGGTAAAACCCAAAAACTCCATCCTCTGCGATGGTTCTAAGCACGACTTCTCGTGGTTGACGAGAAAACCTAGACGGGATAGAAGGTCCCTCGTGCAGCGGAGATGTATCAACAGAGTCGAGGAAGACTGGTGCATGACAAGAATGTCGTCCAGGTATATTATGAGGCGGACCCCACGACTGCGGAGCCAGGCCACCACTGGTCGCATAAGTTTCGTGAAGCACCACGGTGCTGAGGAAAGGCCGAAAGGGAGGCAAGAGAACCTCCAGATTTCTCCCCTCCACAGGAAACGAAGTAAGTCCCTGGATGGGGCGGACACAGGTACTGTTAAGTAAGCGTCCTTGAGGTCTAGTTTTACAAACCAATCGCCCGGCATAAGGAGATCTCGGAGTAGATGGATGCCCTCCATCTTGAAGTGGCGATAGCGGACAATCGCATTCAGAGCCCGTAAATTGATAACAGGGCGCATCTGACCCCCTTTCTTCTATACCAGAAAGATAGAGCTGATGACTCCCGTCATGCCTGGTGGTGCCCTCTCGATCGCCCGCTTGTGGTAGAGGGAAGTGAGTTCTAGGTCTACCAGCGCGGCGTCGGGGCGAGACAGCAGGGAGGTGGGGGGGGGTGGAATCTGGTCTGGCGAACCCACGAGTTCCACGTGGAAGCCTTCTACAGTGGATAAAATCCAAGGGTCGGATGTTATTTCCGCCCAAGCAGGGAAAAAATGCAGGAGTCTGCCCCCTATGCAATGCTCTAAAGAAACCCCCATCGGGGGAGGACTTACCGAAATGTCGTCGTGAGGACTGATTTCCTCTGTAGGGTCTGCCACGCCATTGACCACCTCTGGCAGGGAAGAACGGGGATGGAAACCTCTGTTCCTGGAAGGCGGGGCGTTGATGAAAGGAGCCTCTGCCCGACAGACGGCCCCTAATACTGCCGGCCCTGGTGGAGACCCGTCCCTGGAATAACTCTCCTAATTGAAGATTGGGCCTTATCTAGGGCAGTGAAAGCTCCCACGAACCGGCTCAAATCCTTAATAAAGGAATCGCCAAAGAGATGACCCTGGGCATCTGCGCCAGACTCAGTCAGGGCCAGGTTGGCCAGTTTCGGGTCTATTTTAAATAGAATTGCCTTCCTTCTCTCAATTGCTAGAGAGGAATTGGCGTTGCCAGCGATGCAGATTGCACGTTGGATCCAGCCTCTCATTTCCTCTGGGTCAATAGGGGACCCATCCGATCTGGCATTCTCAGCCATCTCAAACAATTTGGCCAGAGGACCAAACACATCCAGGAGCTTGTCCTGACAGCTACGCAGAGCTGAGTCTAACCCCTTACGGGGATTCCAGCCGGACTTGGCGAGGAATTGTGTGACCTTGGGATCTACCACAGGGGTGTCACATACCTTATTAGGCACAATGGGCCTAGGGCATTCAGCCTTCATCTTATTTCTCGCCTCCTTGCTAAGGGGGCGGCGGACCCAATGCTCCAGGTATTTGCCAACATGGTTTGTCGGCAGCCACTCCGCCGATCTGGGATGGTGGAGGGCGTTAGGGTCAAACATGGGCTCTCCCAAATGGTCAACAAGGGAGGAAGCCGGAGTGGCCCTAGCAGAGGAATCCTTCACTTGAGAAGTGGAAGGAGTGGGGCAGAGGGGGGAACTGGGCCCCGCATGCGTTTCTTCCTCAGAATCAGCACTTGCTCCAGCAAAGGCCTCCTCATCTGACCCAATCTCGGCGTCAGAATCGCTCAATTGTTGCGCTCTAGCGCATTTCCAAGGCCGCACCCGTTCTGCCTGGCGCAGAAAGGCTCTCTTACGCGATCTATGCGCGTGTTCAAGGGTGGCCGGAGGCGCACCAGTCAATTGTACCTGTGACACAGGACTATTCATAGGAGGTTGCTGAGCTGTGGGGACCGCAGGCTGTACAGGTCCTGAAAAAGGGTGACCAGCCAGTGCCTGTGCTATCGTCTGAGACAGCACAGAGGACATGGAGTCCATTGCAGCAGTGATTGCGGCCGAGACAGAGCGCTGCAGCGCTACTGCCTGAGTGTCACTACCCATATATGAATCCCTCACAGGGGATGAGGGAGCAGAGGCCTCAGGGGTAGGATCGGATAGAGGCATGCAAGGTGAGTATACTATCTATCTAATGTAAGGGAAATATGATTGATCCTAATATACTGAGGGATCGGAGGGAGCTCAATAGATGGGTCACTGGGAGAAAGTAGCTAAAACTGGGTTATTCACCCGCTTTGAGAGGAGCGCCGGCGACAGGCGACTGGAACAGGACGATGCGGCGAAAATACAAGAGCCGCCGAAGTCTCGCGAGGCCCGACGATAATACCAGATGAAAAAACAAAATGGGCGACACAATCTCGCGATATCCAGCGGGAGGCGGCAAAGAGGTGTACCAAAATGGCCGCCGAGATCTCGCGAGATCACGCAGCCATAGGAGAAGACCGGGCAAAGCGCGGTAAGCGATGCGCCGATGGCGGTAAGACGCAGCAATAAATAGAAAACGATATGGGCGCACAGAGTAAACCGCAAGAAGCGGAGGCTATGGGGGGGAAAACAGAACGATCCCCATAAGACAAAATACCAGTAGTGGCGATGGCCGCAGGGGGACTAGCCCCAAGCAATGACCAGCACCATAAACGTTAAGAAAAGCGTGCAGCTAAAGCAAAATCATAAAATACAGCATATAAAATAAATACACAATCAGAATATACAAGGAGCTGCCAAAATGAGTACTTATCTTGGTGGCAGCAGCAAAGAAAGAGGAGGATCTATAGGAGGAGCCGTTTATTATATGGACTGTGAGGGGAGGGGATGTTACTATGGTTATGTTATGTAAACCTTTCTTTGCTGCTGTTGGTGGACAGTAAAGAAGGAGATAGCAATATGAGCCTCCGTGTCTGTAAAACTCAGGATCAGTACAGGATAAGTAATGTATGTACACAGTGACTGCACCAGCAGAATAGTGAGTGCAGCTCTGGAGTATAATACAGGATGTAACTCAGGATCAGTACAGGATAAGTAATGTATGTACACAGTGACTGCACCAGCAGAATAGTGAGTGCAGCTCTGGAGTATAATACAGGATGTAACTCAGGATCAGTACAGGATAAGTAATGTATGTACACAGTGACTGCACCAGCAGAATAGTGAATGCAGCTCTGGAGTGTAATACAGGATGTACCTCAGGATAAGTAATGTATGTACACAGTGACTGCACCAGCAGAATAGTGAGTGCAGCTCTGGAGTATAATACAGGATATAACTCAGGATCAGTACAGGATAAGTAATGTATGTACACAGTGACTGCACCAGCAGAATAGTGAGTGCAGCTCTGGAGTATAATACAGGATGTAACTCAGGATCAGTACAGGATAAGTAATGTATGTACACAGTGACTGCACCAGCAGAATAGTGAGTGCAGCTCTGGAGTGTAATACAGGATGTAACTCAGGATAAGTAATGTATGTACACAGTGACTGCACCAGCAGAATAGTGAGTGCAGCTCTGGAGTATAATACAGGATGTACCTCAGGATAAGTAATGTATGTACACAGTGACTGCACCAGCAGAATAGTGAGTGCAGCTCTGGAGTATAATACAGGATATAACTCAGGATCAGTACAGGATAAGTAATGTATGTACACAGTGACTGCACCAGCAGAATAGTGAGTGCAGCTCTGGAGTATAATACAGGATGTAACTCAGGATCAGTACAGGATAAGTAATGTATGTACACAGTGACTGCACCAGCAGAATAGTGAGTGCAGCTCTGGAGTATAATACAGGATGTAACTCAGGATCAGTACAGGATAAGTAATGTATGTACACAGTGACTGCACCAGCAGAATAGTGAGTGCAGCTCTGGAGTATAATACAGGATGTAACTCAGGATCAGTACAGGATAAGTAATGTATGTACACAGTGACTGCACCAGCAGAATAGTGAATGCAGCTCTGGAGTGTAATACAGGATGTACCTCAGGATAAGTAATGTATGTACACAGTGACTGCACCAGCAGAATAGTGAGTGCAGCTCTGGAGTATAATACAGGATATAACTCAGGATCAGTACAGGATAAGTAATGTATGTACACAGTGACTGCACCAGCAGAATAGTGAGTGCAGCTCTGGAGTATAATACAGGATGTAACTCAGGATCAGTACAGGATAAGTAATGTATGTACACAGTGACTGCACCAGCAGAATAGTGAGTGCAGCTCTGGAGTATAATACAGGATGTAACTCAGGATAAGTAATGTATGTACACAGTGACTGCACCAGCAGAATAGTGAGTGCAGCTCTGGAGTATAATACAGGATGTACCTCAGGATAAGTAATGTATGTACACAGTGACTGCACCAGCAGAATAGTGAGTGCAGCTCTGGAGTATAATACAGGATATAACTCAGGATCAGTACAGGATAAGTAATGTATGTACACAGTGACTGCACCAGCAGAATAGTGAGTGCAGCTCTGGAGTATAATACAGGATGTAACTCAGGATCAGTACAGGATAAGTAATGTATGTACACAGTGACTGCACCAGCAGAATAGTGAGTGCAGCTCTGGAGTATAATACAGGATGTAACTCAGGATCAGTACAGGATAAGTAATGTATGTACACAGTGACTGCACCAGCAGAATAGGGAGTGCAGCTCTGGAGTATAATACAGGATGTAA
The DNA here is from genome assembly GCF_905171765.1 of Bufo bufo. Classification (NCBI taxonomy): domain Eukaryota; kingdom Metazoa; phylum Chordata; class Amphibia; order Anura; family Bufonidae; genus Bufo; species Bufo bufo. The sequence continues at coordinate 146,712,347 of NC_053398.1, read as the reverse complement.
TACAGGATCAGTAAAGGATAAGTAATGTACAGTATGTACACAGTGACTGCACCAGCAGAATAGTGAGTGCAGCTCTGGAGTATAATACAGGATGTAACTCAGGATCAGTACGTAATGTATGTACACAGTGACTGCACCAGCAGAATAGTGAGTGCAGCTCTGGAGTATAATACAGGATATAACTCAGGATCAGTACAGGATAAGTAATGTATGTACACAGTGACTGCACCAGCAGAATAGTGAGTGCAGCTCTGGAGTATAATACAGGATATAACTCAGGATCAGTACAGGATAAGTAATGTATGTACACAGTGACTGCACCAGCAGAATAGTGAGTGCAGCTCTGGAGTATAATACCGGATGTAACTCAGGATCAGTACAGGATAAGTAATGTATGTACACAGTGACTCCACCAGCAGAATAGTGAGTGCAGCTCTGGAGTAGAATACAGGATGTAACTCAGGATCAGTACAGGATAAGTAATGTATGTACACAGTGACTGCACCAGCAGAATAGTGAGTGCAGCTCTGGAGTATAATACAGGATGTAACTCAGGATCAGTACAGGATAAGTAATGTCTGTACACAGTGACTGCACAAGCAGAATAGTGAGCGCAGCTCTGGAGTATAATACAGGATGTAACTCAGGATGAGTACAGGATAAGTAATGTATGTACACAGTGACTGCACCAGCAGAATAGTGAGTGCAGCTCTGGAGTATAATACAGGATGTAACTCAGGATCAGTACAGGATAAGTAATGTATGTACACAGTGACTGCACCAGCAGAATAGTGAGTGCAGCTCTGGAGTATAATACAGGATGTAACTCAGGATCAGTACAGGATAAGTAATGTATGTACACAGTGAATGCACCAGCAGAATAGAGAGTGCAGCTCTGGAGTATAATACAGGATGTAACTCAGGATCAGTACAGGATAAGTAATGTATGTACACAGTGACTGCACCAGCAGAATAGTGAGTGCAGCTCTGGAGTATAATACCGGATGTAACTCAGGATCAGTACAGGATAAGTAATGTATGTACACAGTGAATGCACCAGCAGAATAGAGAGTGCAGCTCTGGAGTATAATACAGGATGTAACACAGGATCAGTACAGGATAAGTAATGTATGTACACAGTGACTGCACCAGCAGAATAGTGACTGCAGCTCTGGAGTATAATACAGGATGTAACTCAGGATCAGTACAGGATAAGTAATGTATGTACACAGTGACTGCACCAGCAGAATAGTGAGTGCAGCTCTGGAGTATAATACAGGATGTAACTCAGGATCAGTACAGGATAAGTAATGTCTGTACACAGTGACTGCACCAGCAGAATAGTGAGCGCAGCTCTGGAGTATAATACAGGATGTAACTCAGGATGAGTACAGGATAAGTAATGTATGTACACAGTGACTGCACCAGCAGAATAGTGAGTGCAGCTCTGGAGTATAATACAGGATGTAACTCAGGATCAGTACAGGATAAGTAATGTATGTACACAGTGAATGCACCAGCAGAATAGAGAGTGCAGCTCTGGAGTATAATACAGGATGTAACTCAGGATCAGTACAGGATAAGTAATGTATGTACACAGTGACTGCACCAGCAGAATAGTGAGTGCAGCTCTGGAGTATAATACCGGATGTAACTCAGGATCAGTACAGGATAAGTCATGTATGTACACAGTGACTGCACCAGCAGAATAGTGACTGCAGCTCTGGAGTATAATACCGGATGTAACTCAGGATCAGTACAGGATAAGTAATGTATGTACACAGTGACTGCACCAGCAGAATAGTGAGTGCAGCTCTGGAGTATAATACAGGATGTAACTCAGGATCAGTACAGGATAAGTAATAGATGTACACAGTGACTGCACCAGCAGAATAGTGAGTGCAGCTCTGGAGTATAATACAGGATGTAACTCAGGATCAGTACAGGATAAGTAATGTATGTACACAGTGAATGCACCAGCAGAATAGAGAGTGCAGCTCTGGAGTATAATACAGGATGTAACTCAGGATCAGTACAGGATAAGTAATGTATGTACACAGTGACTGCACCAGCAGAATAGTGAGTGCAGCTCTGGAGTATAATACCGGATGTAACTCAGGATCAGTACAGGATAAGTCATGTATGTACACAGTGACTGCACCAGCAGAATAGTGACTGCAGCTCTGGAGTATAATACAGGATGTAACTCAGGATCAGTACAGGATAAGTAATGTATGTACACAGTGACTGCACCAGCAGAATAGTGAGTGCAGCTCTGGAGTATAATACAGGATGTAACTCAGGATCAGTACAGGATAAGTAATGTATGTACACAGTGAATGCACCAGCAGAATAGAGAGAGCAGCTCTGGAGTATAATACAGGATGTAACTCAGGATCAGTACAGGATAAGTAATGTATGTACACAGTGACTGCACCAGCAGAATAGTGAGTGCAGCTCTGGAGTATAATACCGGATGTAACTCAGGATCAGTGCAGGATAAGTAATGTATGTACACAGTGAATGCACCAGCAGAATAGAGAGTGCAGCTCTGGAGTATAATACAGGATGTAACACAGGATCAGTACAGGATAAGTAATGTATGTACACAGTGACTGCACCAGCAGAATAGTGACTGCAGCTCTGGAGTATAATACAGGATGTAACTCAGGATCAGTACAGGATAAGTAATGTATGTACACAGTGACTGCACCAGCAGAATAGTGAGTGCAGCTCTGGAGTATAATACAGGATGTAACTCAGGATCAGTACAGGATAAGTAATGTATGTACACAGTGAATGCACCAGCAGAATAGAGAGTGCAGCTCTGGAGTATAATACAGGATGTAACTCAGGATCAGTACAGGATAAGTAATGTATGTACACAGTGACTGCACCAGCAGAATAGTGAGTGCAGCTCTGGAGTATAATACCGGATGTAACTCAGGATCAGTACAGGATAAGTCATGTATGTACACAGTGACTGCACCAGCAGAATAGTGACTGCAGCTCTGGAGTATAATACAGGATGTAACTCAGGATCAGTACAGGATAAGTAATGTATGTACACAGTGACTGCACCAGCAGAATAGTGAGTGCAGCTCTGGAGTATAATACAGGATGTAACTCAGGATCAGTACAGGATAAGTAATAGATGTACACAGTGACTGCACCAGCAGAATAGTGAGTGCAGCTCTGGAGTATAATACAGGATGTAACTCAGGATCAGTACAGGATAAGTAATGTATGTACACAGTGAATGCACCAGCAGAATAGAGAGTGCAGCTCTGGAGTATAATACAGGATGTAACTCAGGATCAGTACAGGATAAGTAATGTATGTACACAGTGACTGCACCAGCAGAATAGTGAGTGCAGCTCTGGAGTATAATACCGGATGTAACTCAGGATCAGTACAGGATAAGTAATGTATGTACACAGTGACTCCACCAGCAGAATAGTGAGTGCAGCTCTGGAGTAGAATACAGGATGTAACTCAGGATCAGTACAGGATAAGTAATGTATGTACACAGTGACTGCACCAGCAGAATAGTGAGTGCAGCTCTGGAGTATAATACAGGATGTAACTCAGGATCAGTACAGGATAAGTAATGTCTGTACACAGTGACTGCACCAGCAGAATAGTGAGCGCAGCTCTGGAGTATAATACAGGATGTAACTCAGGATGAGTACAGGATAAGTAATGTATGTACACAGTGACTGCACCAGCAGAATAGTGAGTGCAGCTCTGGAGTATAATACAGGATGTAACTCAGGATCAGTACAGGATAAGTAATGTATGTACACAGTGACTGCACCAGCAGAATAGTGAGTGCAGCTCTGGAGTATAATACAGGATGTAACTCAGGATCAGTACAGGATAAGTAATGTATGTACACAGTGAATGCACCAGCAGAATAGAGAGTGCAGCTCTGGAGTATAATACAGGATGTAACTCAGGATCAGTACAGGATAAGTAATGTATGTACACAGTGACTGCACCAGCAGAATAGTGAGTGCAGCTCTGGAGTATAATACCGGATGTAACTCAGGATCAGTACAGGATAAGTAATGTATGTACACAGTGAATGCACCAGCAGAATAGAGAGTGCAGCTCTGGAGTATAATACAGGATGTAACACAGGATCAGTACAGGATAAGTAATAGATGTACACAGTGACTGCACCAGCAGAATAGTGAGTGCAGCTCTGGAGTATAATACAGGATGTAACTCAGGATCAGTACAGGATAAGTAATGTATGTACACAGTGAATGCACCAGCAGAATAGAGAGTGCAGCTCTGGAGTATAATACAGGATGTAACTCAGGATCAGTACAGGATAAGTAATGTATGTACACAGTGACTGCACCAGCAGAATAGTGAGTGCAGCTCTGGAGTATAATACCGGATGTAACTCAGGATCAGTACAGGATAAGTCATGTATGTACACAGTGACTGCACCAGCAGAATAGTGACTGCAGCTCTGGAGTATAATACAGGATGTAACTCAGGATCAGTACAGGATAAGTAATGTATGTACACAGTGACTGCACCAGCAGAATAGTGAGTGCAGCTCTGGAGTATAATACAGGATGTAACTCAGGATCAGTACAGGATAAGTAATGTATGTACACAGTGAATGCACCAGCAGAATAGAGAGTGCAGCTCTGGAGTATAATACAGGATGTAACTCAGGATCAGTACAGGATAAGTAATGTATGTACACAGTGACTGCACCAGCAGAATAGTGAGTGCAGCTCTGGAGTATAATACCGGATGTAACTCAGGATCAGTGCAGGATAAGTAATGTATGTACACAGTGAATGCACCAGCAGAATAGAGAGTGCAGCTCTGGAGTATAATACAGGATGTAACACAGGATCAGTACAGGATAAGTAATGTATGTACACAGTGACTGCACCAGCAGAATAGTGACTGCAGCTCTGGAGTATAATACAGGATGTAACTCAGGATCAGTACAGGATAAGTAATGTATGTACACAGTGACTGCACCAGCAGAATAGTGAGTGCAGCTCTGGAGTATAATACAGGATGTAACTCAGGATCAGTACAGGATAAGTAATGTATGTACACAGTGAATGCACCAGCAGAATAGAGAGTGCAGCTCTGGAGTATAATACAGGATGTAACTCAGGATCAGTACAGGATAAGTAATGTATGTACACAGTGACTGCACCAGCAGAATAGTGAGTGCAGCTCTGGAGTATAATACCGGATGTAACTCAGGATCAGTACAGGATAAGTCATGTATGTACACAGTGACTGCACCAGCAGAATAGTGACTGCAGCTCTGGAGTATAATACAGGATGTAACTCAGGATCAGTACAGGATAAGTAATGTATGTACACAGTGACTGCACCAGCAGAATAGTGAGTGCAGCTCTGGAGTATAATACAGGATGTAACTCAGGATCAGTACAGGATAAGTAATAGATGTACACAGTGACTGCACCAGCAGAATAGTGAGTGCAGCTCTGGAGTATAATACAGGATGTAACTCAGGATCAGTACAGGATAAGTAATGTATGTACACAGTGAATGCACCAGCAGAATAGAGAGTGCAGCTCTGGAGTATAATACAGGATGTAACTCAGGATCAGTACAGGATAAGTAATGTATGTACACAGTGACTGCACCAGCAGAATAGTGAGTGCAGCTCTGGAGTATAATACCGGATGTAACTCAGGATCAGTACAGGATAAGTAATGTATGTACACAGTGACTCCACCAGCAGAATAGTGAGTGCAGCTCTGGAGTAGAATACAGGATGTAACTCAGGATCAGTACAGGATAAGTAATGTATGTACACAGTGACTGCACCAGCAGAATAGTGAGTGCAGCTCTGGAGTATAATACCGGATGTAACTCAGGATCAGTACAGGATAAGTAATGTATGTACACAGTGACTGCACCAGCAGAATAGTGAGTGCAGCTCTGGAGTATAATACAGGATGTAACTCAGGATCAGTACAGGATAAGTAATGTCTGTACACAGTGACTGCACCAGCAGAATAGTGAGCGCAGCTCTGGAGTATAATACAGGATGTAACTCAGGATGAGTACAGGATAAGTAATGTATGTACACAGTGACTGCACCAGCAGAATAGTGAGTGCAGCTCTGGAGTATAATACAGGATGTAACTCAGGATCAGTACAGGATAAGTAATGTATGTACACAGTGACTGCACCAGCAGAATAGTGAGTGCAGCTCTGGAGTATAATACAGGATGTAACTCAGGATCAGTACAGGATAAGTAATGTATGTACACAGTGAATGCACCAGCAGAATAGAGAGTGCAGCTCTGGAGTATAATACAGGATGTAACTCAGGATCAGTACAGGATAAGTAATGTATGTACACAGTGACTGCACCAGCAGAATAGTGAGTGCAGCTCTGGAGTATAATACCGGATGTAACTCAGGATCAGTACAGGATAAGTAATGTATGTACACAGTGAATGCACCAGCAGAATAGAGAGTGCAGCTCTGGAGTATAATACAGGATGTAACACAGGATCAGTACAGGATAAGTAATGTATGTACACAGTGACTGCACCAGCAGAATAGTGACTGCAGCTCTGGAGTATAATACAGGATGTAACTCAGGATCAGTACAGGATAAGTAATGTATGTACACAGTGACTGCACCAGCAGAATAGTGAGTGCAGCTCTGGAGTATAATACAGGATGTAACTCAGGATCAGTACAGGATAAGTAATGTCTGTACACAGTGACTGCACCAGCAGAATAGTGAGCGCAGCTCTGGAGTATAATACAGGATGTAACTCAGGATGAGTACAGGATAAGTAATGTATGTACACAGTGACTGCACCAGCAGAATAGTGAGTGCAGCTCTGGAGTATAATACCGGATGTAACTCAGGATCAGTACAGGATAAGTCATGTATGTACACAGTGACTGCACCAGCAGAATAGTGACTGCAGCTCTGGAGTATAATACCGGATGTAACTCAGGATCAGTACAGGATAAGTAATGTATGTACACAGTGACTGCACCAGCAGAATAGTGAGTGCAGCTCTGGAGTATAATACAGGATGTAACTCAGGATCAGTACAGGATAAGTAATAGATGTACACAGTGACTGCACCAGCAGAATAGTGAGTGCAGCTCTGGAGTATAATACAGGATGTAACTCAGGATCAGTACAGGATAAGTAATGTATGTACACAGTGAATGCACCAGCAGAATAGAGAGTGCAGCTCTGGAGTATAATACAGGATGTAACTCAGGATCAGTACAGGATAAGTAATGTATGTACACAGTGACTGCACCAGCAGAATAGTGAGTGCAGCTCTGGAGTATAATACCGGATGTAACTCAGGATCAGTACAGGATAAGTCATGTATGTACACAGTGACTGCACCAGCAGAATAGTGACTGCAGCTCTGGAGTATAATACAGGATGTAACTCAGGATCAGTACAGGATAAGTAATGTATGTACACAGTGACTGCACCAGCAGAATAGTGAGTGCAGCTCTGGAGTATAATACAGGATGTAACTCAGGATCAGTACAGGATAAGTAATGTATGTACACAGTGAATGCACCAGCAGAATAGAGAGTGCAGCTCTGGAGTATAATACAGGATGTAACTCAGGATCAGTACAGGATAAGTAATGTATGTACACAGTGACTGCACCAGCAGAATAGTGAGTGCAGCTCTGGAGTATAATACCGGATGTAACTCAGGATCAGTACAGGATAAGTAATGTATGTACACAGTGAATGCACCAGCAGAATAGAGAGTGCAGCTCTGGAGTATAATACAGGATGTAACACAGGATCAGTACAGGATAAGTAATGTATGTACACAGTGACTGCACCAGCAGAATAGTGAGTGCAGCTCTGGAGTATAATACAGGATGTAACTCAGGATCAGTACAGGATAAGTAATGTATGTACACAGTGACTGCACCAGCAGAATAGTGAGTGCAGCTCTGGAGTATAATACAGGATGTAACTCAGGATCAGTACAGGATAAGTAATGTATGTACACAGTGAATGCACCAGCAGAATAGAGAGTGCAGCTCTGGAGTATAATACAGGATGTAACTCAGGATCAGTACAGGATAAGTAATGTATGTACACAGTGACTGCACCAGCAGAATAGTGAGTGCAGCTCTGGAGTATAATACCGGATGTAACTCAGGATCAGTACAGGATAAGTCATGTATGTACACAGTGACTGCACCAGCAGAATAGTGACTGCAGCTCTGGAGTATAATACAGGATGTAACTCAGGATCAGTACAGGATAAGTAATGTATGTACACAGTGACTGCACCAGCAGAATAGTGAGTGCAGCTCTGGAGTATAATACAGGATGTAACTCAGGATCAGTACAGGATAAGTAATAGATGTACACAGTGACTGCACCAGCAGAATAGTGAGTGCAGCTCTGGAGTATAATACAGGATGTAACTCAGGATCAGTACAGGATAAGTAATGTATGTACACAGTGAATGCACCAGCAGAATAGAGAGTGCAGCTCTGGAGTATAATACAGGATGTAACTCAGGATCAGTACAGGATAAGTAATGTATGTACACAGTGACTGCACCAGCAGAATAGTGAGTGCAGCTCTGGAGTATAATACCGGATGTAACTCAGGATCAGTACAGGATAAGTCATGTATGTACACAGTGACTGCACCAGCAGAATAGTGACTGCAGCTCTGGAGTATAATACAGGATGTAACTCAGGATCAGTACAGGATAAGTAATGTATGTACACAGTGACTGCACCAGCAGAATAGTGAGTGCAGCTCTGGAGTATAATACAGGATGTAACTCAGGATCAGTACAGGATAAGTAATGTATGTACACAGTGAATGCACCAGCAGAATAGAGAGTGCAGCTCTGGAGTATAATACAGGATGTAACACAGGATCAGTACAGGATAAGTAATGTATGTACACAGTGACTGCACCAGCAGAATAGTGAGTGCAGCTCTGGAGTATAATACCGGATGTAACTCAGGATCAGTACAGGATAAGTAATGTATGTACACAGTGAATGCACCAGCAGAATAGAGAGTGCAGCTCTGGAGTATAATACAGGATGTAACACAGGATCAGTACAGGATAAGTAATGTATGTACACAGTGACTGCACCAGCAGAATAGTGACTGCAGCTCTGGAGTATAATACAGGATGTAACTCAGGATCAGTACAGGATAAGTAATGTATGTACACAGTGACTGCACCAGCAGAATAGTGAGTGCAGCTCTGGAGTATAATACAGGATGTAACTCAGGATCAGTACAGGATAAGTAATGTCTGTACACAGTGACTGCACCAGCAGAATAGTGAGCGCAGCTCTGGAGTATAATACAGGATGTAACTCAGGATGAGTACAGGATAAGTAATGTATGTACACAGTGACTGCACCAGCAGAATAGTGAGCGCAGCTCTGGAGTATAATACAGGATGTAACTCAGGGTGAGTACAGGATAAGTAATGTATGTACACAGTGACTGCACCAGCAGAATAGTGAGTGCAGCTCTGGAGTATAATACAGGATGTAACTCAGGATCAGTACAGGATAAGTAATGTATGTACACAGTGACTGCACCAGCAGAATAGTGAGTGCAGCTCTGGAGTATAATACAGGATGTAACTCAGGATCAGTACAGGATAAGTAATGTATGTACACAGTGAATGCACCAGCAGAATTGAGAGTGCAGCTCTGGAGTATAATACAGGATGTAACTCAGGATCAGTACAGGATAAGTAATGTATGTACACAGTGACTGCACCAGCAGAATAGTGAGTGCAGCTCTGGAGTATAATACCGGATGTAACTCAGGATCAGTACAGGATAAGTCATGTATGTACACAGTGACTGCACCAGCAGAATAGTGACTGCAGCTCTGGAGTATAATACAGGATGTAAATCAGGATCAGTACAGGATAAGTAATGTATGTACACAGTGACTGCACCAGCAGAATAGTGAGTGCAGCTCTGGAGTATAATACAGGATGTAACTCAGGATCAGTACAGGATAAGTAATGTATGTACACAGTGACTGCACCAGCAGAATAGTGAGTGCAGCTCTGGAGTATAATACAGGATGTAACTCAGGATCAGTACAGGATAAGTAATGTATGTACACAGTGAATGCACCAGCAGAATAGAGAGTGCAGCTCTGGAGTATAATACAGGATGTAACTCAGGATCAGTACAGGATAAGTAATGTATGTACACAGTGACTGCACCAGCAGAATAGTGAGTGCAGCTCTGGAGTATAATACCGGATGTAACTCAGGATCAGTACAGGATAAGTCATGTATGTACACAGTGACTGCACCAGCAGAATAGTGACTGCAGCTCTGGAGTATAATACAGGATGTAACTCAGGATCAGTACAGGATAAGTAATGTATGTACACAGTGACTGCACCAGCAGAATAGTGAGTGCAGCTCTGGAGTATAATACAGGATGTAACTCAGGATCAGTACAGGATAAGTAATGTATGTACACAGTGACTGCACCAGCAGAATAGGGAGTGCAGCTCTGGAGTATAATACAGGATGTAACTCAGGATCAGTACAGGATAAGTAATGTATGTACACAGTGACTGCACCAGCAGAATAGTGAGTGCAGTTCTGGAGTATAATACAGGAGGTAACTCAGGATCAGTACAGGATAAGTAATGTATGTACACAGTGACTGCACCAGCAGAATAGTGAGTGCAGCTCTGGAGTATAATACAGGATGTAACTCAGGATCAGTACAGGATAAGTAATGTATGTACACAGTGACTGCACCAGCAGAATAGGGAGTGCAGCTCTGGAGTATAATACAGGATGTAACTCAGGATGAGTACAGGATAAGTAATGTATGTACACAGTGACTGCACCAGCAGAATAGTGAGTGCAGCTCTGGAGTATAATACAGGATGTAACTCAGGATCAGTACAGGATAAGTAATGTATGTACACAGTGACTGCACCAGCAGAATAGGGAGTGCAGCTCTGGAGTATAATACAGGATGTAACTCAGGATCAGTACAGGATAAGTAATGTATGTACACAGTGACTGCACCAGCAGAATAGTGAGTGCAGCTCTGGAGTATAATACAGGATGTAACTCAGGATCAGTACAGGATAAGTAATGTATGTACACAGTGTCTATATGTGACCTGTACACACAGTGACCCCTCTCTTTGTTGTTTCCATTATAACCAGTATAGAATGACTTCCAACCATAATGTTAGTTTTATAACCATTGTTTATCTGGAAGCAGATAAAGGATTTTCCGGTGATTGACACTAAGTGTTTCTGTGGGGGGGGTTGGGGCTCGGTTCCAGTGGGTTTCTGCTCCAGTGACGTCCATTCTTCTGTCAGGTTCAGATCAGTTTCATGTGGATCCTCGGTGCTGAGGACGAGGGGATGAAAGGTCCGGGGTCCGGTTACTGTTTGGTTTCGGTTCAGGTCCCTTGGAGATAATTAGAGACATGTGAGGAGCAGCGTTTCAGGGCGCCGGACGGCTCCTCAGTAGAGGCTGGTGTGGGGCTCTACGTGCTGCTGCCGCCGGGGCCACAACAAGAGGCGCATGTAAGCAGGGTCAGGAGCCAGGGTCAAAAGGTCAAGACAAAAGCTGGAGGTTATCCCTCAGGATAAGCGCAATCAAGGACCCATCAAGCACTAGAGCGGGCTCTGGGGGAGGGAAACATGATACTGCACCCTCCCCTCATCACAGATTACAGACCAGAGAGAGAAGGACCGGCAGGACCCCCAGGTGCTTCCAATAGCCACACCCATATCAGCGCAAGGACCCTCCCCTACTAAGTAAGCCCCGCCTCTTTCTGCACTGGAAGTTACATTATGAACTATTCATTATAATCATATTACATTAAAGAGATCAGCGGTGACATCACTGAGAATGCAGCCTATCCATCACTAGAGATCAGCGGTGACATCACTGAGAATGCCGCCTATCCATCGCTAGAGATCAGCGGTGACATCACTGAGAATGCCGCCTATCCATCACTAGAGATCAGCGGTGACATCACTGAGAATGCAGCTTATCCATTCACTAGAGATCAGCGGTGACATCACTGAGAATGCAGCTTATCCATTCACTAGAGATCAGCGGTGACTTCAGTGAGAATGCCGCCTATCCATCACTAGAGATCAGCGGTGACATCACTGAGAATGCCGCCTATCCATCACTAGAGATCAGCGGTGACTTCACTGAGAATGCCGCCTATCCATCACTAGAGATCAGCGGTGACATCACTGAGAATGCCGCCTATCAATTCACTAGAGTTCAGCGGTGACATCACTGAGAATGCAGCCTATCCATTCACTAGAGATCGGCGGTGACATCACTGAGAATGCCGCCTATCCATTACTAGAGATCAGCGGTGACATCACTGAGAATGCCGCCTATCCATCACTAGAGATCAGCGGTGACATCACTGAGAATGCCGCCTATCCATCACTAGAGATCAGCGGTGACATCACTGAGAATGCCGCCTATCAATTCCCTAGAGATCAGCGGTGACATCACTGAGAATGCAGCCTATCCATTCACTAGAGATCAGCGGTGACATCACTGAGAATGCCGCCTATCCATTACTAGAGATCAGCGGTGACATCACTGAGAATGCTGCCTATCCATCACTAGAGATCAGCGGTCACATCACTGAGAATGCCGCCTATCCCTCACTAGAGATCAGCGGTGACATCACTGAGAATGCAGCCTATCCATCACTAGAGATCAGCGGTGACATCACTGAGAATGCCGCCTATCCATTCACTAGAGATCAGCGGTGACATCACTGAGAATGCCGCCTATCCATCACTAGAGATCAGCGGTGACATCACTGAGAATGCCGCCTATCCATTCACTAGAGATCAGCGGTGACATCACTGTGAATGCCGCCTATCCATTCACTAGAGATCAGCGGTGCCATCACTGAGAATGCCGCCTATCCATCCATCGCTAGAGATCAGCGGTGACATCACTGAGAATGCTGCCTATCCATCACTAGAGATCAGCGGTGACATGACTGAGAATGCCGCCTATCCATTCACTAGAGATCAGCGGTGACATCACTGAGAATGCTGCCTATCCATTCACTAGAGATCAGCGGTGCCATCACTGAGAATGCCACCTATCCATTCACTAGAGATCAGCGGTGACATTACTGAGAATGCTGCCTATCCATCACTAGAGATCAGCGGTGACATCACTGAGAATGCAGCCTATCCATCACTAGAGATCAGCGGTGACATCACTGAGAATGCCGCCTATCCATTCACTAGAGATCAGCGGTGACATCACTGAGAATGCCGCCTATCCATTCACTAGAGATCAGCGGTGACATTACTGAGAATGCCGCCTATCCATCACTAGAGATCAGCGGTGACATCACTGAGAATGCCGCCTATCCATTCACTAGAGATCAGCGATGACTGCAGCTTTGGCTGTGACTGGAGTATGAGACCTGAATAATTCTATAGGGCTCAGACAGATAACGGATGAACGTCTTTAATAATGAGGACACGTGGTCACCGTGAGTTTCGCCCGCTCGTGTGCTCAGTGTAGGGGCCCCGGATTTAGGACATGTCAGGTTTACATGTCTGGACGGCCACCAGCTGCTGTTTGTGGTGCAGAATAAACAAGACTGGAGGCACCAGGAGCCGTGGGCGTCTCAGAGAGTGGCGGCCATCAGTGTAGGGGAGATAGCGGTTATATGTCTGTACAGAGCTCTGCTATATGAGCAGAGGTACTACACTCCGAAAAATGGACCCCAACCCTATAGATCACAGGCCCCCGCGATCTCAGTCCTCCACAGTATTGAAGGTTTTTATTAGTTAAAGGGCTTCTGTCACCCCACTAAACTCATATTTTTTTTTTGTACTTATAATCCCTATCCTGCCATATTGCCATACATTATGTTATTAATAATTTTCGTTCAGTAGATTTGGCAAAAAACTTACTTTTATGATATGCTAATTACCTGTCTACCAGCAAGTAGGGCGTCTACTTGCTGGTAGCAGCCGCAGAAAACCGCCCCCTCCTCTTGTTGATTGACATGGCCAGCCGCGATCTCCTCCTCCGGCCGGCCCTGTCAGCATTTCAAAAATCGCGCGCCGATGACGTCTTCTCTTTCGGTGACGTCATCGGCGCAGACGCACTGAGGGAGTGCTGAGGAGACGAGCCTCCTTATCTCAGAGCGCCTGCGCCCAATGAACACAGGCGCGAGATTTTTGAAATGCTGACACGGCCGGCCGGAGGAGGAGATCGCGGCTGGCCCTGTCAATCAACAAGAGGAGGGGCGGTTTTCTGCGGCTGCTACCAGCAAGTAGACGCCCTACTTGCTGGTAGACAGGTAATTAGCATATCATAAAAGTACGTTTTTTGCCAAATCTACTGAACGAAAATTATTAATAACAATGTATAGCAATATCGCAGGATAGGGATTATAAGTACACAAAATATGAGTTTAGTGGGGTGACAGAATTCCTTTAAATACCACCATTCTTTCCCCACAATTCCATGCACCTATAACTCCATCCATCCAGGGCCTCCTGGTTTATGAAGAGAATGTCAGAACTACAGTGAAGACTGACATTGATAGTGGCAGATAGTGTAAACATCCGACAATATGTCTATGACAATCAGGGTGGCGCCCCCTTTAGGTGCTGTAATAGCAGCTAATACGTGTGAAGCCCCAGAGTGAGGGTAATTTTTGGGGAGACCCGTCACATCCCTCCTGTCGCGGTCTCTTCTCCCCCGGGCGGTCTCCTGGGCCCAGATGCGTCTCTTTGTCTCTCTCCGATCATCAGTCAGTAAATTATAACCGTCCCTAGATCATTTACAGAAACATGGCGGACGACCAACACGAACCCGGCCAAGATCTGGAGGGTTCTCCATTACAGCCATCAGACTGGAGCAGCCAAGAAACATGGACAACCAGAAAAACTGCGGTGAAGCCCAGAACTCAGCGGGGAGAATCCCACCGACTTCCAACTCTATCCCATCTGGATACAAAAAAAATACCCGACAGCACCATTAATATTAACACCATTAATAAGTGTATGCTACGTGTGGCCGTAGTTGCAGATGCAGAACCAGAACCTATAGACATCATAATATTGTGAGACATCAAGGACTTGTGACCTCAGTACCTGGTCAGTCCGGGATCTCTTCCCCCAGTTAGCGTCCTACTCTGTAACTGGTCAGTCCGGGATCTCCTCCCCCAGCTGGCGCCCTCCTCAGTGCCTAGTCAGTCCGGGATCTCCTACACCAGCTGGCGCCCTCCTCAGTGCCTGGTCAGTCCGGGATCTCCTCCCCCAGCTGGCGCCCAACTCAGTACCTGGTCAATCCGGGATCTCCTCCCCCAGCTGGCGCCCTCCTCAGTACCTGGTCAGTCTGGGATCTCCTCCCCCAGCTGGAGCCCTCCTCAGTACCTGGTCAGTCCGGGATCTCCTCCCCCAGCTGGCGCCCTCCTCAGTACCTGGTCAGTCCGGGATCTCCTCCTCCAGCTGGCGCCCTCCTCAGTACCTGGTCAGACCGGGATCTCCTCCTCCAGCTGGCGCCCTCCTCAGTACCTGGTCAGTCTGGGATCTCCTCCCCCAGTTGGCGCCCTACTCAGTAACTGGTCAGTCCAGGCATCTCCTCCCCCAGCTGGTGCCCTCCTCAGTACCTGGTCAGTCCGGGATCACCTCCCCCAGCTGGCGCCCTACTCCGTACCTGGTCAGACCGGGATCTCCTCCCCCAGCTGGCGCCCTACTCAGTACCTGGTCAGTCCGGGATCTCCGCCCCCAGATGGCACCCTCCTCAGTACCTGGTCAGTCCGGGATCTCCTCCCCCAGCTGGCGCCCTCCTCAGTACCTGGTCAGTCCGGGATCACCTCCCCCAGCTGGCGCCGTCCTCAGTACCTGGTCAGTCCGGGATCTCCTCCCCCAGCTGGCGCCCACCTCAGTACCTGTCAGTCCAAGCATCTCCTCCCCCAGCTGGCGCCCTCCTCAGTACCTGGTCAGTCCAGGATCTCTTCCCCAGCTGGCGCCCTCCTCAGTACCTGGTCAGTCCGGGATCTCTTCCCCCAGATGGCGCCCTCCTCAGTACCTGGTCAGTCCGGGATCTCCTCCCCCAGCTGGCGCCCTACTCAGTACCTGGTCAGTCCGGGATCTCCTCCCCCAGCTGGCGCCCTACTCAGTACCTGGTCAGTCCGGGATCTCCTCCCCCAGCTGGCGCCCTACTCAGTACCTGGTCAGTCCAGGATCTCCTCCCCCAGCTGGCGCCCTCCTCAGTGCCTAGTCAGTCCGGGATCTCCTACGCCAGCTGGCGCCCTACTCAGTACCTGGTCAGTCTGGGATATCCTCCCCCAGCTGGCGCCCTCCTCAGTACCTGGTCAGTCCGGGATCTCCTCCTCCAGCTGGCGCCCTGTGACGATGGTCACAGCAGCATATCCAGTGCATCATTTATTGGAAGCCTTGAGTGCACACACAAACAAAGTGCGACGTTTCGGCTACACAGTAGCCTTTGTCAACTATACAAAAGGTAAAAACTGGCAATGTTAAATACATGTAAGTGACCACTTGCACCAGAAGTTGGAGCCAATCATTAAAAAGCTCCGCCCACTTAGTATATCAGTGCAATTATAAACAGCCTATTATAATCAGGCCATATGCATCATATAATGAAATAAATCTGTACCTGATACATATATTCAGCGTTCAGTCACGCTGGATGTGTGCCCATCCATCTCGGCGTCTGGCCGATCACAATGCGCATGTCAGTTACGTCATCGCGCAATCGTCGTGACGCAAGGCCGTCAATCACGTGCATCCTGTGCAATCAAATCACATGATCATGTGTCGAGCGTAAGGTCCTCAGCACAAATAGAAACTATGGCCAACTGAAAGGTCCTATCACTAGACCTCACAGTTCTAAAATGTGTGTCAATGGGGACCAAAGCATGTCTCTCACATAGACAATCACTCCAGGTAAAGTATCCACTCCATTTAAGCAGACACTGCACCCGGTCGAACCAATATAAAACCTGGCCAATCGAGTGTGGTGGATATGGGAATAGAGTAATACAATCCAACGGGACCGGACTAAACAATGTATCAGATACACAATACAAATGTGTGATATGAATAGACAAGTGAACCTGGTGATATAAACAAAATATAAACATAAATAAACCATAATATACCATTAAAACCATTGTCTATACTGAGTCGGACATGAATAGAACCCACCTACCTATCAATACTGTTTACATTAAGTTCAATGTTGAGTCCCTGGGGTTGTAATGATTGTAATGTAAAGATCCATTTCAGCTCCTTTTTCCTCAACATGCGCTCCCTATCTCCACCCCTCTTGGGGACATCAACCGAGTCAATGACCCTGAATCTCAGTTGGCTGACAGTGTCCACAGTCCACAAATGCTTCGCCACCGGCTTGTCCACCATTTTTTTCCTAATGGTGCTTTTGTGTTTATTAATGCGTTCCATAATCTCCATGGTTGTCTCTTCCACATAGATCAAACTGCAGGGACAGACGATCATCTAGACCACAAACTTAGACCGACATGTGGAATATCCTGTGATGTTATATTTCTTGCCACTGTAGGGGTGTACAAAGGTGTTCCCCTTTAACATATTCCCACAATTGCAACAACCCAAGCATGGGAAATTTCCCATCTTTCTGGGTTTAAGGTAAGTCTGACCCCTTTTAGTGACCTCTCCAACGTCAGTTTTAATCAGTTTGTCACGGAAATTAGTGCCCCGCTTGTATGCAATTAATGGCGGATTCTCAAATCCCTGTATGGTCGGGAAACCCCTATGAAGGATATGCCACTCTTTTTTCTAAATCTGTGTGATCTCAGCACTGTGATTGCTGTAGGTGGACACAAACGGAATACGTGTCGCCTCTCTGTTTGTGGACGAAGATTGAAATGTGGACACTCAACCAAGGAGACCCTGGCCCTAGACCTACACAGCAACCTACCGGGATAGCTCCTCTGAGAAAATGTGTTGCACATCTCATTGATCCGATGGCTGAATACATGGCCATCAGATACACCTCGTCTCACACGCAGCATCTGACTCCAAGGCAGGGACTCTAACATGTGGCGTGGACGACAACTATCGGATCTCAGGAGATTGTTCCCATCAGTAGGCTTCTTGTATAAGTCAGTTTTTAACTGCCCCTCCTCAATGTACACCCTGACGTCAAGGAACTGTGACTCCTCAGTGGAGGAAGTCACAATGAATCGAGGACCGTGTACCCCACTGATGAGGGGCAGGTGGAAAGCATTCAATAGAACCACTCCAAATCATAAAAATGTCGTCGATGTAGCGCCACCAGCACAGGACCCACTGATGAAAGGGTGATGCATATACCAGTCTGTCCTCAACCTCCGCCATAAAAGTGTTGGCATAAGTTGGTGCCACGTTGGACCCCATGGCCACGCCGCGTGACTGTTGGTAAAAGGTGGTGCCAAAGAGGAAATAATTCCTCTTCAGGACCAACTCTAGGAGGTTGAGGACAAACCGGCGGGCATCAGGAGTGAGTCCCATGCCGGCCAGGGCCACATCGACGACATTTAATCCATAATCGTGTGAAATAGACAGTGACACAACATCAAAGCGGACTAAATAGAAATGAGCCGAAGAGTTATGTCACTCAACCTAGTCAGAAAATGCCCAGTGTCTCTGACATAGGAGGGCGCGGAGGTCGCATGGACCCGGAGCAACTTGTCAAGAAAGATGGCAATAGTGCTAAAGATGGATCCCCTGCCAGCCACAATGGGTCTGCCAGGGGGATCAATCAGGCATCTATGTAACTTGGGGAGCACATAAATCAGCGGGGTGACGGGGAGCTGGACCTTGAGAATCTGACATAAGTCAGTGTCTATAATACCCTGCGTGCAAGCTGTATCTACTAAATCAGCGATCACCCTTGTGATCTCCCATTTGGGACCCTGCCTCAGCATTACATATACCTCCCCGTCACCCAACTGCCTACGTATCTCTTCCAAGTATTTCTCTGTGTCCATAATAACCACAGCGCCCCCCTTGTCGGCCGGCTCGATGGTAATGTCAGCTCTTTCAGAGCCTCTCTCGTCATGTGGGATGTTACATCTGTATTGCACCTGTCTGCTCTGTTGTTCAGTCTAATCTGTTTGGTGACTAACTGAATATATGATTCCACAATAGGATTGTTATGGGGGGCCCGGGGGGGGCATGAACTGGCTCCTATTGCGTAACCCATATTTGGCTAGAGACAATTCAGAACCATCACTGTTAGAAACATTAGTATCAAAAAAGGCTTTCAATCTGAGACGCCTGAAGAAGCGTTGTAGGTCAAGTTCGGTCTCAAACCAATCTGTCTCTGCCGTAGGGCAGAAGGATAGTCCATGTCCCAAAACCTTGACCTGATCCACACTCAATTCGATCGATGATATATTTACCACCAGCTGATTCACTCTCTCCTCAGCTTGCACGCAGGGTATTATAGACACTGACTTATGTCAGATTCTCAAGGTCCAGCTCCCCGTCACCCCGCTGATTTATGTGCTCCCCAAGTTACATAGATGCCTGATTGATCCCCCTGGCAGACCCATTGTGGCTGGCAGGGGATCCATCTTTAGCACTATTGCCATCTTTCTTGACAAGTTGCTCCGGGTCCATGCGACCTCCGCGCCCTCCTATGTCAGAGACACTGGGCATTTTCTGACTAGGTTGAGTGACATAACTCTTCGGCTCATTTCTATTTAGTCCGCTTTGATGTTGTGTCACTGTCTATTTCACACGATTATGGATTAAATGTCGTCGATGTGGCCCTGGACGGCACGGGACTCACTCCTGATGCCCGCCGGTTTGTCCTCAACCTCCTAGAGTTGGTCCTGAAGAGGAATTATTTCCTCTTTGGCACCACCTTTTACCAACAGTCACGCGGCGTGGCCATGGGGTCCAACGTGGCACCAACTTATGCCAACACTTTTATGGCGGAGGTTGAGGACAGACTGGTATATGCATCACCCTTTCATCAGTGGGTCCTGTGCTGGTGACGCTACATCGACGACATTTTTATGATTTGGAGTGGTTCTATTGAATGCTTTCCACCTGCCCCTCATCAGTGGGGTACACGGTCTTGGATTCATTGTGACTTCCTCCACTGAGGAGTCACAGTTCCTTGACGTCAGGGTGTACATTGAGGAGGGGCAGTTAAAAACTGACTTGTACAAGAAGCCTACTGATGGGAACAATCTCCTGAGATCCGATAGTTGTCGTCCACGCCACATGTTAGAGTCCCTGCCTTGGAGTCAGATGCTGCGAGTGAGACGAGGTGTATCTGATGGCCATGTATTCAGCCATCGGATCAATGAGATGTGCAACACATTTTCTCCGAGGAGATATCCCGGTAGGTTGCTGTGAAGGTCTAGGGCCAGGGTCTCCTTGGTTGACAGAGTGTCCACATTTCTATCTTCGTCCACAAACAGAGAGGCGACACGTATTCCGTTTGTGTCCACATACAGCAATCACAATGCTGAGATCACACAGGTTTAGAAAAAAGAGTGGCATATCCTTCACAGGGGTTTTCCGACCATACAGGGATTTGAGAATCCGCCATTAATGGCATACAAGCGGGGCACTAATTTCCGTGACAAACTGATTAAAACTGACGTTGGAGAGGTCACTAAAAGGGGTCAGACTTACCTTAAACCCAGAAAGATGGGACATTTCCCATGCTTGGGTTATTGCAATTGTGGGAATATGTTAAAGGGGAACACCTTTGTACACCCCTACAGTGGCAAGAAATATAACATCACAGGATATTCCACATGTCGGTCTAAGTTTGTGGTCTAGATGATCGTCTGTCCCTGCAGTTTGATCTATGTGGAAGAGACAACCATGGAGATTATGGAACGCATTAATAAACACAAAAGCACCATTAGGAAAAAAATGGTGGACGAGCCGGTGGCGAAGCATTTGTGGACTGTGGACACTGTCAGCCAACTGAGATTCAGGGTCATTGACTCGGTTGATGTCCCCAAGAGGGGTGGAGATAGGGAGCGCATGTTGAGGAAAAAGGAGCTGAAATGGATCTTTACATTACAATCATTACAACCCCAGGGACTCAACATTGAACTTAATGTAAACAGTATTGATAGGTAGGTGGGTTCTATTCATATCCGACTCAGTATAGACAATGGTTTTAATGGTATATTATGGTTTATTTATGTTTATATTTTGTTTATATCACCAGGTTCACTTGTCTATTCATATCACACATTTGTATTGTGTATCTGATACATTGTTTAGTCCGGTCCCGTTGGATTGTATTACTCTATTCCCATATCCACCACACTCGATTGGCCAGGTTTTATATTGGTTCGACCGGGTGCAGTGTCTGCTTAAATGGAGTGGATACTTTACCTGGAGTGATTGTCTATGTGAGAGACATGCTTTGGTCCCCATTGACACACATTTTAGAACTGTGAGGTCTAGTGATAGGACCTTTCAGTTGGCCATAGTTTCTATTTGTGCTGAGGACCTTACGCTCGACACATGATCATGTGACTTGATGGCACAGGATGCACGTGATTGACGGCCTTGCGTCACGACGATTGCGCGATGACGTAACTGACATGCGCATTGTGATCGGCCAGACGCCGAGATGGATGGGCACACATCCAGCGTGACTGAACGCTGAATATATGCATCAGGTACAGATTTATTTCATTATATGATGCATATGGCCTGATTATAATAGGCTGTTCATCATTGCACTGATATACTAAGTGGGCGGAGCTTTTTAATGATTGTCTCCAACTTTTGGTGCGAGTGGTCACTTACATGTATTTAATAATTTAATATTGCCAGTTTTTACCTTTTGTATACTTGACAAAGGCTACTGTGTAGCCGAAACGTCGTACTTTGTTTGTGTGTGCACTCAAGGCTTCCAATAAATGATGCACTGGATATGCTGCTGTGACCATTGTCTTTCATCCCTGTTCCTGGACTGCTGTGGATCTGCGGTCCCATCGCGGCTGTTGCATTCCGTTTTTTGGGTCTAGAGGTCTGGTTGTGCTGCTCTACTACCTACTGTACCTGGTTAGTCCGGGATCTCCTCCCCCAGCTGGCGCCCTCCTCAGTACCTGGTCAGTCCGGGATCTCCTCCCCCAGCTGGCGCCCTACTCAGTACCTGGTCAGTCCGGGATCTCCTCCTCCAGCTGGCGCCCTCCTCAGTACCTGGTCAGTCCGGGATCTCCTCCCCCAGCTGGCGCCCTCGGCCCTCCTCAGTACCTGGTCAGTCCAGGCATCTCCTCCCCCAGCTGGCGCCCTCCTCAGTACCTGGTCAGTCCGGGATTTTTTCCCCCAGCTGGCGCCCTCCTCAGTACCTGGTCAGTCCGGGATCTCCTCCCCCAGCTGGCGCCCTCCTCAGTACCTGGTCAGTCCGGGATCTCCTCCCCCAGCTGGCGCCCTACTCCGTACCTGGTCAGTCCATGATCTCCTCCCCCAGCTGGCGCCCTCCTTAGTACCTGGTCAGTCCAGGCATCTCTTCCCCACACTGGCGCCCTTCTCAGTACCTGGTCAGTCCGGGATCTCTTTCCCCAGCTGGCGCCCTCCTCAGTACCTGGTCAGTCCGGGATCTCCTCCCCCAGCTGGCGCCCTCCTTAGTACCTGGTCAGTCCGGGATCTCCTCCCCCAGCTGGCGCCCTCCTTAGTACCTGGTCAGTCCGGGATCTCCTTCCCCAGCTGGCGCCCTCCTCAGTACCTGGTCAGTCCGGGATCTCCTTCCCCAGCTGGTGCCCTCCTCAGTACCTGGTCAGTCCGGGATCTCCTCCCCCAGCTGGCGCCCTCCTTAGTACCTGGTCAGTCCGGGATCTCTTTCCCCAGCTGGCGCCCTCCTCAGTACCTGGTCAGTCCGGGATCTCCTTCCCCAGCTGGCGCCCTCCTCAGTACCTGGTCAGTCCGGGATCTCCTTCCCCAGCTGGCGCCCTCCTCAGTACCTGGTCAGTCCGGGCATCTCCTCCCCCAGCTGGCGCCCTCCTCAGTACCTGGTCAGTCCGGGCATCTCCTCCCACAGCTGGCGCCCTCCTCAGTACCTGGTCATTCCGGGATCTCCTCCCCCAGCTGGCGCCCTCGGCCCTCCTCAGTACCTGGTCAGTCCAGGCATCTCCTCTCCCAGCTGGCGCCCTCCTCAGTACCTGGTCAGTCCGGGATCTTTTCCCCCAGCTGGCGCCCTCCTCAGTACCTGGTCAGTCCGGGATCTCCTCCCCCAGCTGGCGCCCTCCTCAGTACCTGGTCAGTCCGGGATCTCCTCCCCCAGCTGGCGCCCTACTCCGTACCTGGTCAGTCCATGATCTCCTCCCCCAGCTGGTGCCCTCCTTAGTACCTAGTCAGTCCAGGCATCTCTTCCCCCCACTGGCGCCCTTCTCAGTACCTGGTCAGTCCGGGATCTCTTTCCCCAGCTGGCGCCCTCCTCAGTACCTGGTCAGTCCGGGATCTCCTCCCCCAGCTGGCGCCCTCCTTAGTACCTGGTCAGTCCGGGATCTCCTCCCCCAGCTGGCGCCCTCCTTAGTACCTGGTCAGTCCGGGATCTCCTTCCCCAGCTGGCGCCCTCCTCAGTACCTGGTCAGTCCGGGATCTCCTTCCCCAGCTGGTGCCCTCCTCAGTACCTGGTCAGTCCGGGATCTCCTCCCCCAGCTGGCGCCCTCCTTAGTACCTGGTCAGTCCGGGATCTCTTCCCCCAGATGGCGCCCTCCTCAGTACCTGGTCAGTCCGGGATCTCCTTCCCCAGCTGGCGCCCTCCTCAGTACCTGGTCAGTCCGGGATCTCCTTCCCCAGCTGGCGCCCTCCTCAGTACCTGGTCAGTCCGGGCATCTCCTCCCCCAGCTGGTGCCCTCCTCAGTACCTGGTCAGTCCGGGCATCTCCTCCCACAGCTGGCGCCCTCCTCAGTACCTGGTCAGTCCGGGATCTCCTCCCCCAGCTGGCGCCCTCCTCAGTACCTGGTCAGACCGGGATCTCCTCCTCCAGCTGGCGCCCTCCTCAGTACCTGGTCAGTCCAGGCATCTCCTCCCCCAGCTGGTGCCCTCCTCAGTACCTGGTCAGTCCGGGATATCCTCCCCCAGCGGGCGCCCTCCTCAGTACCTGGTCAGTCCGGGATCTCCTTCCCCAGCTGGCGCCCTCCTCAGTACCTGGTCAGTCCGGGCATCTCCTCCCCCAGCTGGCGCCCTCCTCAGTACCTGGTCAGACCGGGATCTCCTCCTCCAGCGGGCGCCCTCCTCAGTACCTGGTCAGTCCGGGATCTCCTTCCCCAGCTGGTGCCCTCCTCAGTACCTGGTCAGTCCGGGATCTCCTCCCCCAGCTGGCGCCCTCCTCAGTACCTGGTCAGTCCGGGATCTCCTCCCCCAGCTGGCGCCCTCCTCAGTACCTGGTCAGTCCGGGATCTCCTCCCCAAGCTCCACACTATACAAAGACTTATCAGGTCCACCTCATTACCAGGTGATCAATCACCTGAAGGTTCGGCAGACGGCACTAGTATAAAGTACACCACACCTCACACTCAAACTGGGCTGATCTGTGCACATGTGGAGTCCACATCAATGCTGCACCTTCAGAACTTTCTGCTAGTTTTACCTTGCAGGATATTTGAGTTTCCTCCATTTACATCCAAAGCTGCATCCAGAACAGACTCCATGGGGAATCTGTCAGCCATGCGAGTGAGAAACACCTAAGGTTAGGGCTACAAGGCGACATGTCGAGCGACAAAAAAGGTACAACTACACAGCGACGCGTCACACATTTTCTGCAATAATAGCCTACACGTCTCGCTGTGTAGCCCTAGATTAAAAGTTGAGCTAATATCCCACAATGCAACAGACCATAGCAAAAAAAACTAAAGCCAGGGAGCTAATAGAGCAATAGTAAAAATGTAGATGCTGATCTGGATGTAACTACAGTACAATATCTGAAGGAGCACAATAACGAGCTTTTGTGTGCTGTCACTACATAGTCCCAGCCACTCACTGAACTGGTATTACTGATATTTACACAATCCTTAAACCGCATCCATATCTGTAAGTAATTAAACCCTTGAGAAAATTCAGACACTAAGCTTGACTATTGCACAAGACCACATGATACGGCACAAACACACATGACTGCAGCAAATAGCAAATCTGCAAGTGTTTCATTGTCTTTGATCTTTAAAATGTAAAAAATCTTTGTTAAAAAAGATGAAGAAGCAAAAGATGGCAGATAACTCCTAAAAGGCTAATGACCCACATTACATTATCAGCCCCATAATAGACTCATAACTCTACTAATACTGCCCTTATGTACAAAAATATAACTACTATAATACTGCTCCTATGTACAAGAATATAACTGCTATAATACTGCCTCCTATGTATAAGAATATAACTACTATAATACTGCTCCTATGTACAAGAATATAACTACTATAATACTGCTCCTATATAGAAGAATATAACTACTATAATACTGCTCCTATGTACAAGAATATAACTACTATAATACTGCCTCCTATGTACAAGAATATAACTACTATAATACTGCTCCTATGTACAAGAATATAACTACTATAATACTGCTCCTATGTACAGGAATATAACTACTATAATACTGCTCCTATGTACAAGAATATAACTACTATAATACTGCCCCTATATACAAGAATATAACTACTATAATACTGCCTCCTATGTACAAGAATATAACTACTATAATACTGCTCCTATGTACAAGAATATAACTACTATAATACTGCTCCTATGTACAAGAATATAACTACTATAATACTGCTCCTATGTACAAGAATATAACTACTATAATACTGCTCCTATGTACAAGAATATAACTACTATAATACTGCTCCTATGTACAAGAATATAACTACTATAATACTGCTCCTATGTACAAGAATATAACTGCTATAATACTGCTCCTATGTACAAGAATATAACTACTATAATACTGCTCCTATGTACAAGAATATAACTACTATAATACTGCTCCTATGTACAAGAATATAACTACTATAATACTGATCCTATGTACAATAATATAACTACTATAATACTGCTCCTATGTACAAGAATATAACTACTATAATACTGCTCCTATGTACAAGAATATAACTACTATAATACTGATCCTATGTACAATAATATAACTACTATAATACTGCTCCTATGTACAAGAATATAACTACTATAATACTGCCCCTATGTACAAGAATATAACTACTATAATACTGTTCCTATGTACAAGAATATAACTGCTATAATACTGCTCCTATGTACAAGAATATAACTACTATAATACTGCTCCTATGTACAAGAATATAACTACTATAATACTGCTCCTATTTACAAGAATATAACTACTATAATACTGTTCCTATGTACAAGAATATAACTGCTATAATACTGCTCCTATGTACAAGAATATAACTACTATAATACTGCTCCTATGTACAAGAATATAACTACTATAATACTGCTCCTATGTACAAGAATATATCTACTATAATACCGCTCCTATGTACAAGAATATAACTACTATAATACTGCTCCTATGTACAAGAATATAACTGCTATAATACTGCTCCTATGTACAAGAATATAACTACTATAATACTGCTCCTATGTACAAGACTATAACTACTATAATACTGCTCCTATGTACAAGAATATAACTACTATAATACTGCTCCTATGTACAAGAATATAACTACTATAATACTGCTCCTATGTACAAGAATATAACTACTATAATACTGCTCCTATGTACAAGAATATAACTGCTATAATACTGCTCCTATGTACAAGAATATAACTACTATAATACTGCTCCTATGTACAAGAATATAACTACTATAATACTGCTCCTATGTACAAGAATATAACTACTATAATACTGCTCCTATGTACAAGAATATATCTACTATAATACTGTTCCTATGTACAAGAATATAACTACTATAATACAGCTCCTATGTGCAAGGATATAACTGCTATAATACTGCTCCTATGTACAAGAATATAACTACTATAATACTGCTCCTATGTACAAGAATATAACTACTATAATACTGTTCCTATGTACAAGAATATAACTACTATAATACTGCTCCTATGTACAAGACTATAACTACTATAATACTGCTCCTATGTACAAGAATATAACTACTATACTACGGCTCCTATGTACAGGAATATAACTCCTATAATACTGCTCCTATGTACAAGAATATAACTACTATAATACTGCCTCCTATGTACAAGAATATAACTACTATAATACTGCCTCCTATGTACAAGAATATAACTACTATAATACTGCTCCTATGTACAAGAATATAACTACTATAATACTGCTCCTATGTACAAGAATATAACTACTATAATACTGCTCCTATGTACAAGAATATAACTACTATAATACTGCTCCTATGTACAAGAATATAACTACTATAATACTGCTCCTATGTACAAGAATATAACTACTATAATACTGCCTCCTATGTACAAGAATATAACTGCTATAATACTGCTCCTATGTACAAGAATATAACTACTATAATACTGCTCCTATGTACAAGAATATAACTACTATAATACTGTTCCTATGTACAAGAATATAACTACTATAATACTGCCTCCTATGTACAAGAATATATCTACTATAATACTGCTCCTATGTACAAGAATATAACTACTATAATACTGCTCCTATGTACAAGAATATAACTACTATAATACTGCTCCTATGTACAAGAATATAACTGCTATAATACTGCCTCCTATGTACAAGAATATAACTACTATAATACTGCTCCTATGTACAAGACTATAACTACTATAATACTGCTCCTATGTACAAGAATATAACTACTATAATACTGCTCCTATGTACAAGAATATAACTACTATAATACTGCTCCTATGTACAAGAATATAACTACTATAATACTGCTCCTATGTACAAGAATATAACTGCTATAATACTGCTCCTATGTACAAGAATATAACTACTATAATACTGCTCCTATGTACAAGAATATAACTACTATAATACTGCTCCTATGTACAAGAATATAACTACTATAATACTGTTCCTATGTACAAGAATATAACTACTATAATACAGCTCCTATGTGCAAGGATATAACTGCTATAATACTGCTCCTATGTACAAGAATATAACTACTATAATACTGCTCCTATGTACAAGAATATAACTACTATAATACTGTTCCTATGTACAAGAATATAACTACTATAATACTGCTCCTATGTACAAGACTATAACTACTATAATACTGCTCCTATGTACAAGAATATAACTACTATACTACGGCTCCTATGTACAGGAATATAACTCCTATAATACTGCTCCTATGTACAAGAATATAACTACTATAATACTGCCTCCTATGTACAAGAATATAACTACTATAATACTGCCTCCTATGTACAAGAATATAACTACTATAATACTGCTCCTATGTACAAGAATATAACTACTATAATACTGCTCCTATGTACAAGAATATAACTACTATAATACTGCTCCTATGTACAAGAATATAACTACTATAATACTGCTCCTATGTACAAGAATATAACTACTATAATACTGCCTCCTATGTACAGGAATATAACTACTATAATACCGCTCCTATGTACAAGAATATAACTACTATAATACTGTTCCTATGTACAAGAATATAACTACTATAATACTGCCTCCTATATACAATAATATAACTACTATAATACTGCTCCTATGTACAAGAATATAACTACTATAATACTGCTCCTATGTACAAGAATATAACTACTATAATACTGCCTTCTATGTACAAGAATATAACTACTATAATACTGCTCCTATGTACAAGAATATAACTACTATAATACTGCTTCTATGTACAAGAATATAACTACTATAATACTGCTCCTATGTACAAGAATATAACTACTTTAATACTGCTCCTATGTACAAGAATATAACTACTATAATACTGCTCCTATGTACAATTATATAACTACTATAATACTGCTCCTATGTACAAGAATATAACTACTATAATACTGCTCCTATGTACAAGAATATAACTACTATAATGCTTCCTCTATGTACAAGAATATAACTACTATAATACTGCCTCCTATGTACAAGAATATAACTACTATAATACTGCTCCTATGTACAAGAATATAACTACTATAATACTGCCTCCTATGTACAAGAATATAACTACTATAATACTGCTCCTATGTACAAGAATATAACTACTATAATACTGCTCCTATGTACAAGAATATAACTACTATAATACTGCCTCCTATGTACAAGAATATAACTACTATAATACTGCCTCCTATGTACAAGAATATAACTACTATAATACTGCTCCTATGTACAAGAATATAACTGCTATAATACTGCTCCTATGTACAAGAATATAACTACTATAATACTGCCTCCTATGTACAAGAATATAACTACTATAATACTGCTCCTATGTACAAGAATATAACTGCTATAATACTGCTCCTATGTACAAGAATATAACTACTATAATACTGCCTCCTATGTACAAGGATATAACTACTATAATACTGCCTCCTATGTACAAGAATATAACTACTATGGGGGGCAGAGCCTGACCGTGAAGCTGAATGGCAGCAGCTTCCTGAGCTCCTCACTCACACTGGTGTTTTAACCCCTTTATACGCTATCAATTCGCACACCAATGGGGAAATCTGGCAAGGATCGAACCAAGGATCATCTTGAGCTGACACCTGCCCGCTCCAAACAGCCAGACATGGAACAGTACCTTAGAAAACAAGCAAAATCGCGCCCTACTGAGATCTCCAAAACGGCGCGCCACAGCCGTCAAACGCTGAAGACCCTTCAGAAGCCGGCAGTGCATCGGAGGCCTCGGAGTGCAGACATCCTCAGAGGCGCTCAAACCTATCCAAAGAGGTCCTGAAGGAGCTTTTGGACGCTGCTTTAGCTCCTCTGAAGAGGGACCTGGAGGACATTAAAGACGACCTCCGTGGCTTAGGCCACAGAGTAATGGTGCTTGAAAACTCCCAAGACTTGCTCGGCCCTACAAACCCACCGAGACCTGATCAACGACGCCCTCCTCCGAATAGAGGACCAGGAGAACCGAAGTAGGCGCCGAAATCTGCGGATCCGAGGCCTACCTGAATCAATCGCGGCAGAGGCCCTTCGCAAGGTGGCGGCTGAAATTTTTGCGCAATTACTAGGCCCGGACAGGGCAGCCACAGTGGTTGCGGAACGCATCCACCGCGCATTACGCCCGAAACCGAAGCCCTCGGACCCACCGCGTGATGTTATCTGCGGACTCCTCAGCTTTGTGGACACGGCCGACCTCCTGCGAGCCAGCAGGGAAACCGACAGTCTGAGGTAAGAGGACTCCCCTCTCCTGTTCTTCCAGGACTTAGCGCCCACTACGCTGACAAAACGGCGTATTCTTCGTCCATTGCTTGACGCCTTAAAAGCATCGGCCACCCCGTTTAGATGGCTGTACCCCTTTGGCCACAGGCAACTCACAGTACGCAAGTTGCTGACACCTCTGTTATGCTGGCGAATATATACGCCCCCAATAGGGGTCAGATCCCGTGGCTCATTCAGACCCTTAGACAATTGAATACCTTTAAAGAAGGAATGCTTATTCTAGGTGGGGATATTAATGTGGCCCTGGAGCCGTCTCTAGACTCCTCCTCAGGCCGGTCGTCTATTACACATAGGCTCCTAAGACGCCTTAAGGTTTCCCTGAAGAAGTTAGATGTATTGGATGTGTGGCGCACGCTGAACCCCTCGGGAAGGGATTACACATTTTATTCCCATGCCAAAGCTTCATACCACAGGATTGACTACCTATTCCTCTCCTCCGCCAGTGCCCCATTAGTCTCTAACGCCAAAATTGGGAGTATTGTCCTTTCCGACCATGCCCCGATTTTTCTAACTCTCTCGCTCACCGGCCTCCCAAAGAAGGATTGGACCTGGGGATTGAATGACACTCTTATCCAGGACCCTGACAGCCTCTCTAGATTGTCAACTTCACTGTCCAAGTTCTTCCACATCAATACCTCCGGGCCTTCACCCCCACCACCTATCCCCATTATTTGGGAGACGCACAAGGCCGTGATTAGGGGCGAATTGATTGCTCTACGCTCTCACATAAAGAAACAACGCTCCCAAGCCCAGAACTTATTAATGACCCGCATCACGGCCCTTGAGCGCACCCATAAGCAATCCCAAGCCTCCCATGTAGCCGCAGAGCTGTATGAAGCCAGGAATGACCTAAAAAACCTCTTAAACGCTACTTTCGCCAAGCTGCTGTTTCGCTCTAAGTTTAAAGCTTATGCCCATGGAGACCGAGCGAATAAATTAATGACAGCACTTAGTAAACAACAACATATGGACTCTTTTATCCCCGCCATTAAAGATGCTTCAGGCACCAAACATAAGTCTCTGCCAGACATAGCAAAGGCATTTTGCGCCTTTTACTCTAACCTATACAATCTGCCGCCCTCGGATCAGTCAACTCCAGAACTAATAGCTAATGCGAGGGATGAATTCCTCCGTACGCTTGATCTTCCCTCCATAAACCCCTCACAGGCCTCTCAGCTTACCGCCCCAGTCACAGAAACTGAGATCTTGAAGGTACTATCTTCTATACCCTCTGGAAAGAGTCCTGGTCCTGATGTTCTGAATATCTCATATTACAAGACTTTTAAAGCTATATTCCTACCGCATTTTAAATCCCTCTGTAACCACTTGCTGACTGGTGGGTCGCTGCCCCCACAATCCCTAATGGCCCATGTAACCATCCTTCCCAAGGAAAACAAAGATCCTCTCAAATGTGGCAGTTATCGCCCCATTTCCTTATTAAATGTGGATGTCAAGTGGTGGGCCAAGACTTTGGCCCAACGTCTCCAAATGATGCTATCTGATATACTATATGGCGAGCAAGTTGGGTTTGTCCCTGGCAGACGGGGCAGTGAGAACACCATACGCCTACTGCATTTGATGTCTTGGGTAGGAAACAATTCAGTGCCAGTGGCATTACTGAGTACTGACGCAGAAAAAGCCTTCGACAGGGTAAGTTGGTCTTTTATGTCCAAGGCTTTGTCGAAGTTTGGCTTACCAGAGCAATTTATTGCAGCAATTTTCTCACTGTACCTAGCCCCCTCTGCCAGGGTCAAAGTCAATGGGACCTTGTCTCCAGCATTTGACATCACCAATGGCACACGCCAAGGGAGCCCACTCTCCTCGACCCTTTTTGTCCTAGTTATGGAAACCTTATTAGGTAAGATCCGCCAAACACCTGGGATTGAAGGCATTACCGTGGGATCCCAGAGGCATCTGATGCTGCCTTTGCAGATGATCTCTTGGTGGTGACTTCGAATCCCAAGTCATCTTTCCCCAAGCTGCTTACCATCTTTGAAGAATTTGGCTTCATTTCCAACTTTAAAATAAATTATACCAAATCCATGGCCCTCAACGTCTCCTGCCCTGCAAACATAGTACAGACCCTCAAGCACACCACCCCCTTCAAATGGGCCTCACGAAATATACCATTCCTTGGTATTCGAGTAACGGCTAACGCCAAAGATCTCTTCTTCTCCAACTACCTACCACTCCTGCAATCTGTCAAAACTTCAGGCGCTGAAGATGCCATTTATATCCTGCCTATCCAGGATAAACTACTTAAAAACCTATATAGTCCCTAAATTCTTGTACCTCCTACAGACATTGCCAATCTGGGTCCCACAGTCGTTCTTCACAGAGGTCCGCCGGATGATGTCCTTCTTTCTTTGGAGAGGCCGGTCCCCTAGAGTGGCATGCAACATTTTGACTAGAGTAAAGAGATTTGGGGGATTTGATTGCCCGATGTACATATATATTACAAGGCCAACCTTATGTGTAGGGGCATGAGCCTCCTCTTAGATCATCCAGGGAATATTTGTTCCCATCTGGAGCAGACCTTACTTACTAACCGTGACAAACTGATCATGTGGGGTGTCCGTCCATGTTCCCCCACTGCCACCAAGTTGTCTCTGCTTTGGAGAGGGGTATTATTCACCTGGTCTAAACTATACCATTCCAAGACACTTATTTTTCCCAGCCCAGCACTCCCATTGCATCTATTACAATCCTTTATCCACACCACAGTTCGGGACTCCACGGGAATTTGGTCTTTGCTTACGAAGTACACTTTGCAGGATGTATTAGCGCCAGAGGGGGAGTTGGATTGGGTGAAGGTCCTCCAATTGCCTAGGGTCACCTCAGCCTAATTTCTACACCTCCATTGTTTTAAAAGGGACATTAGATCCCTACAACTGCAAACCTCTCACTTTGACTCCCCTACGTGGCTGGAGCGGAGGCTGAGGTCCGTCCGGCCTTCTAGCAGACCTCTCTCTACGATGTACAAGGAACTCATGTCCTCTACCCATTCTGAGCCACATTTTTTGTGTTCTTGGGAGAGAGAATTATCCATAAGATTATCTGATCCGGAAAAAGCTTTCATATTGACCCATTCACACGGCTTTAGGTGTTGTATCAAAATTCAGGAGAACTCCTACCAATTGCTCACCCGCTGGTATAAAACGCCAGAGTTCCTTCACAATCTCTATCCGGAGGTCCCAGTGGTCTGTTGGAGGTGCGGGACGGACGTCGGCTCTCTTTCCCACATCTGGTGGAGTTGCGAGAGAATACGTCCTTTCTGGAACCAAGTTGAAATTATGCAAAAAAAGATCTGTTCCTCCTCCATCGTATTGGATCCAAAATTAGTCCTACTCTGGTGCCCCCCCCCCCCCCAAGAATATAACTACTATAATACTGCCTCCTATGTACAAGAATATAACTACTATAATACTGCTCCTATGTACAAGAATATAACTACTATAATACTGCTCCTATGTACAAGAATATAACTACTATAATACTGCTCCTATGTACAAGAATATAACTACTATAATACTGCCCCCTATGTACAAGAATATAACTACTATATTACTGCTCCTCTGTACAAGAATATAACTACTATAATACTGCCCCTATGTACAAGAATATAACTACTATAATACTGCTCCTATGTACAAGAATATAACTACTATAATACTGCTCCTATGTACAAGAATATAACTACTATAATACTGCCTCCTATGTACAGGAATATAACTACTATAATACTGCCTCCTATGTACAAGAATATAACTACTATAATACTGCTCCTATGTACAAGAATATAACTACTATAATACTGCTCCTATGTACAAGAATATAACTACTATAATACTGCTCCTATGTACAAGAATATAACTACTATAATACTGCTCCTATGTACAAGAATATAACTACTATAATACTGCTCCTATGTACAAGAATATAACTACTATAATACTGCTCCTATGTACAAGAATATAACTGCTATAATACTGCTCCTATGTACAAGAATATAACTACTATAATACTGCTCCTATGTACAAGAATATAACTACTATAATACTGCTCATATGTACAAGAATATAACTACTATAATACTGATCCTATGTACAATAATATAACTACTTTAATACTGCTCCTATGTACAAGAATATAACTACTATAATACTGCTCCTATGTACAAGAATATAACTACTATAATACTGATCCTATGTACAATAATATAACTACTATAATACTGCTCCTATGTACAAGAATATAACTACTATAATACTGCCCCTATGTACAAGAATATAACTACTATAATACTGCTCCTATGTACAAGAATATAACTACTATAATACTGCTCCTATTTACAAGAATATAACTACTATAATACTGCCTCCTATGTACAATAATATAACTACTATAATACTGCCTCCTATGTACAAGAATATAACTACTATAATACTGCTCCTATGTACAAGAATATAACTGCTATAATACTGCCTCCTATGTACAAGAATATAACTACTATAATACTGCTCCTATGTACAAGGATATCACTACTATAATACTGCCTCCTATGTACAAGAATATAACTACTATAATACTGCTCCTATGTACAAGAATATACCTACTATAATACTTCTTCTATGTACAAGAATATAACTACTATAATACTGCTCCTATGTACAAGAATATAACTACTATAATAAGGCTCCTATGTATAAGAATATAACTACTATAATACCGCTCCTATGTACAGGAATATAACTACTATAATACTGCCTCCTATTTACAAGAATATAACTACTATAATACTGCTCCTATGTACAAGAATATAACTACTATAATACTGCATCCTATGTACAAAAATATAACTACTATAATACTGCTCCTATGTACAAGAATATAACTACTATAATACTGCTCCTATGTACAAGAATATAACTACTATAATACTGCCTCCTATGTACAAGAATATAACTACTATAATACTGTTCCTATGTACAAGAATATAACTGCTATAATACTGCTCCTATGTACAAGAATATAACTACTATAATACTGCCTCCTATGTACAAGAATATAACTACTATAATACTGCTCCTATGTACAAGAATATAACTACTATAATACTGCTCCTATGTACAAGAATATAACTACTATAATACTGCTCCTATGTACAAGAATATAACTACTATAATACTGTTCCTATGTACAAGAATATAACTGCTATAATACTGCTCCTATGTACAAGAATATAACTGCTATAATACTGCTCCTATGTACAAGAATATAACTACTATAATACTGCCTCCTATGTACAATAATATAACTACTATAATACTGCTCCTATGTACAAGAATATAACTACTATAATACTGCCTCCTATGTACAATAATATAACTACTATAATACTGCTCCTATGTACAAGAATATAACTACTATAATACTGCCTCCTATGTACAAGAATATAATTGCTATAATACTGCTCCGATGTACAAGAATATAACTACTATAATACTGTTCCTATGTACAAGAATATAACTACTATAATACTGCTCCTATGTACAATAATATAACTACTATAATACTGCTCTTATGTACAAGAATATAACTACTATAATACTGCTCCTATGTACAAGAATATAACTACTATAATACTGCTCCTATGTACAAGAATATATCTACTATAATACTGCTCCTATGTACAAGAATATAACTGCTATAATACTGCTCCTATGTACAAGAATATAACTACTATAATACTGCTCCTATGTACAAGAATATAACTACTATAATACTGCTCCTATGTACAAGAATATAACTACTATAATACTGCTCCTATGTACAAGAATATACCTGCTATAATACTGCCTCCTACTTACAAGAATATAACTATTATAATACTGCTCCTATGTACAAGAATATAACTACTATAATACTGTTCCTATGTACAAGAATATAACTACTATAATACTGCTCCTATGTACAAGAATATAACTACTTTAATACTGCTCCTATGTACAAGAATATATCTACTATAATACTGCCTCCTATGTACAAGAATATAACTATTATAATACTGCTCCTATGTACAAGAATATAACTGCTATAATACTGCTCCTATGTACAAGAATATAACTACTTTAATACTGCTCCTATGTACAAGAATATATCTACTATAATACTGCCTCCTATGTACAAGAATATAACTATTATAATACTGCTCCTATGTACAAGAATATAACTGCTATAATACTGCTCTTATGTACAAGAATATAACTACTTTAATACTGCTCCTATGTACAAGAATATATCTACTATAATACTGCCTCCTATGTACAAGAATATAACTATTATAATACTTCTCCTATGTACAAGAATATAACTGCTATAATACTGCTCCTATGTACAAGAATATAACTACTATAATACTGCTCCTATGTACAAGAATATAACTGCTATAATACTGCCTCCTATGTACAAGAATATGACTATTATAATACTGCTCCTATGTACAAGAATATAACTGCTATAATACTGCCTCCTATGTACAATAATATAACTACTATAATACTGCCTCCTATGTACAAGAATATAACTGCTATAATACTGCCTCCTATGTACAAGAATATAACTACTATAATACTGCCTCCTATGTACAAGAATATAACTGCTATAATACTGCCTCCTATGTACAAGAATATAACTACTATAATACTGCCTCCTATGTACAAGAATATAACTACTATAATACTACCTCCTATGTACAAGAATATAACTACTATAATACTGCCTCCTATGTACAAGAATATAACTACTATAATACTGCTCCTATGTACAAGAATATAACTACTATAATACTGCTCCTATGTACAAGAATATAACTACTATAATACTGCTCCTATGTACAAGAATATAACTACTATAATACTGCTCCTATGTACAAGAATATAACTACTATAATACTGCTCCTATGTACAAGAATATAACTACTATAATACTGCTCCTATGTACAATAATATAACTACTATAATACTGCTCCTATGTACAAGAATATAACTACTATAATACTGCTCCTATGTACAAGAATATAACTACTATAATACTGCTCCTATGTACAATAATATAACTACTATAATACTGCCTCCTATGTACAAGAATATAACTACTATAATACTGCTCCTATATACAAGAATATAACTACTATAATACTGCTCCTATGTACAAGAATATAACTACTATAATACTGCCTCCTATATACAGGAATATAACTACTATAATACTGCCTCCTATGTACAAGAATATAACTGCTATAATACTGCCTCCTATGTACAAGAATATAACTACTATAATACTGCTCCTATGTACAAGAATATAACTGCTATAATACTGCCTCCTATGTACAAGAATATAACTACTATTATACTGCTTCCTATGTACAAGAATATAACTACTATAATACTGCTCCTATGTACAAGAATATAACTACTATAATACTGTCTCCTATGTATAAGAATATAACTACTATAATACTGCTCCTATGTACAAGAATATAACTACTATAATACTGCCTCCTATGTACAAGAATATAACTACTATAATACTGCTCCTATGTACAAGAATATAACTACTATAATACTGCTCCTATGTACAAGAATATAACTACTATTATACTGCTTCTATGTACAGGAATATAATTACTATAATACTGCTCCTATGTATAAGAATATAACTACTACTCTGTTTCCCCAAAAATAAGACAGTGTCTTAAATTAATTTTTGCTCCAAAAGATGCGCTAGGTCTTACTTTCAGGGGATGTCTTATTTTTCCATGAAGAAAAATATGGTACACATTTATTGTTAAACAAAAAAAAAGGAAATCAGGGTGGGGAGGGGGATCACTTAAAATGACACAGGGGGATCAGAGGGGTGGGATTACTATAGCATTTTAGTACCCCCTTCTGATCCTCCTGTGTCATTTTGATTCCCCCTTCTGATCCTCCTGTGTCATTTTAATTACCGTTTTTAGTCTCCCCCCCCCCCCCCATCTTCACCAGACATCCCCCACCTTCCATCAGATATGCCCCCCCCCTACCTGTCACCCCGTCCCCTGTGTGTCCGTGCCAGCCAAGTTGTGAGACTCCATCAGGGCAGAGCGAGCAGCGGGCGGAAGAAGGCGGCAGCTTGTCCTGGCGGCGGCTGCGGTCAATCAGTGAGCTCCTTACATTCTGGGGTGGCTTGCTTTATAATCGGGGAGTCATTATTTTTGGGGGGATGCCTTATATTACAGCGATAGGCAAAACTAGAGGTAGGTCTTATTTTCGGGGAAAGACGGTATAATACTGCTCCTATGTACAGGGATATAACTACTATAATACTGCTCCTATGTATAAGAATATAACTACTATAATACTGCTCCTATGTACAAGAATATAACTACTATAATACTGCTCCTATATACAAGA
The DNA here is from genome assembly GCF_905171765.1 of Bufo bufo. NCBI lineage: Eukaryota > Metazoa > Chordata > Amphibia > Anura > Bufonidae > Bufo > Bufo bufo. Next base: position 146,673,357 of record NC_053398.1, on the reverse strand, counting down.
ATATAACTACTATAATACTGCTCCTATGTACAAGAATATAACTACTATAATACTGCTCCTATGTACAAGAATATAACTACTATAATACTGCCTCCTATGTACAAGAATATAACTACTATAATACTGCTCCTATATACAAGAATATAACTACTATAATACTGCTCCTATGTACAGGGATATAACTACTATAATACTGCTCCTATGTATAAGAATATAACTACTATAATACTGCCTCCTATGTACAAGAATATAACTACTATAATACTGCCTCCTATGTACCAGAATATAACTACTATAATACTGCTCCTATGTACAAGAATATAACTACTATAATACTGCCTCCTATGTACAAGAATATAACTACTATAATACTGCTCCTATGTACAAGAATATAACTACTATAATACTGCCTCCTATGTACAAGAATATAACTACTATAATACTGCTCCTATGTACAAGAATATAACTACTATAATACTGCTCCTATGTACAAGAATATAACTACTATAATACTGCCCCTATGTACAAGAATATAACTACTATAATACTGCCTCCTATGTACAAGAATATAACTACTATAATACTGCCTCCTATGTACCAGAATATAACTACTATAATACTGCTCCTATGTACAAGAATATAACTACTATAATACTGCCTCCTATATACAAGAATATAACTACTATAATACTGCCTCCTATGTATAAGAATATAACTACTATAATACTGCCCCCTATGTACAAGAATATAACTACTATAATACTGCTCCTATGTACAAGAATATAACTACTATAATACTGCTCCTATGTACCAGAATATAACTACTATAATACTGCTCCTATGTACAGGAATATAACTACTATAATACTGCCTCCTATGTACAAGAATATAACTACTATAATACTGCCTCCTATGTACAAGAATATAACTACTATAATACTGCTCCTATGTACAAGAATATAACTACTATAATACTGCTCCTATGTACAAGAATATAACTACTATAATACTGCTCTTATGTACAAGAATATAACTACTATCATACTGCTCCTATGTACAAGAATATAACTACTATAATACTGGCTCCTATATACAGGGATATAACTACTATAATACTGCTCCTATGTACAAGTATATAACTACTATAATACTGCTCCTATGTACAAGAATATAACTACTATAATACTGCTCCTATGTATAAGAATATAACTACTATAATACTGCTCCTATGTACAAGAATATAACTACTATAATACTGCTCCTATGTACAAGAATATAACTACTATAATACTGCCTCCTATGTACAAGAATATAACTACTATAATACTGCTCCTATGTACAAGATTATAACTACTATAATACTGCCTCCTATGTACAAGAATATAACTACTATAATACTGCCTCCTATGTACAAGAATATAACTACTATAATACTGCTCCTATGTACAAGAATATAACTACTATAATACTGCCTCCTATGTACAGGAATATAACTACTATAATACTGCCTCCTATGTACAAGAATATAACTACTATAATACTGCTCCTATGTACAGGAATATAACTACTATAATACTGCTTCCTATGTACAAGTATATAACTACTATAATACTGCTCCTATGTACCAGAATATAACTACTATAATACTGCTCCTATATACAGGGATATAACTACTATAATACTGCTCCTATATACAGGGATATAACTACTATAATACTGCTCCTATGTACAGGGATATAACTACTATAATACCGCCCCTTACATGCAGTTCTATGTAATATATAATACACTGTCCCTATGTCTTATGTGTGTGATGTATTTAACGCTTTGTGTGCTGGTCGAGCCTCTCTGGGACGATATAAGGGGATCTTTATCTCGTGCAGGTTAATTATCGGTGACTCGGAGGCTCCTTCCTGTGCGTTCTTCGGAGGCCCTTCGTCACTTTTTCCATGCGGTGTCATGAGTTCAGAGGACTCCTCGCTGCCTCCTGTCAGTGAAGTTTGTGGGTTGAGGTGAGGGGGTCGGTGCTGGACTGTTTGCAGGGCTCTGTTCACAGCGGCTTCCAGTTTTCCGGCAGTAGTGATTTTCGCAGTCATGGACACGGTGTCTCTTCTCCTCAGCGTCTTGGACGGTGTCCAGTGTCAGACAGAAGCCATGTGTGGAGGTGAAGTCGGCCTCCACCTGCCTGGTGTCAGTGCTGCGGGGGTGGGGTGGGGGGGGGGGGGGATCTGTATGCTGCTACATTGTATCACCGGAGGATCTGCACAGATACAATGATAGGGAAAGCTGGTCTCATCTCCCCGGAGCCGCCCGCTGCATTATAGCGCTATCCTGTGATGGAGGGGCACCGGCCCTTTAATGGGAAATCTATAGGTCACATTACCAGGACATGCTGGGAGTTGTAGTTTTCCATTAGCTGTAGCTATAAGCTTGGATGCCTTATGGCAATGAACACGGAATATCAACATTGAAACATGTGACCATGCAGCGGACAGATTCCACACCGCGTAATGTCATATTAACCCCCAGAGCGCTGTAACCCCTGAGTACCAGATCCAGGAAGTGGTGGGGGGGCAGGGTGCATGTCCAGGCTGCAGCTATTCCCAATATTTACTGGGCGGAGCAGCTGAGGATATTTATAGGGGCGCCGCTCATCATCGAACCAAAGACAAATCTGCTGCAGGTGACACATCACAAAGGGGGGGCCGGAGAACCGGGGGACAGCAAATACCTGATATCTATTTATCTGTGCAGTTGCCCAGGGGCCCAATAGATGTAGGGGCCCAGCTCATTTCTCTGCACTGCATCCACATTTATATTACTGGTCTTTAGGAAAATGCAGTCAACCTCATACAATACACAGGTGAATACAAAAAGCCAGTAATGCCAGGCGGCTGCTCCTAAAGCCAATGACAATGTAGTACCACACAGCAGCAAAGAAAAAAGGAACATAACTATAAAAATGAGGTAATAGCCCCCCCCTTTGGAATTATATGGATTTCTGCACAAATTGGTCATAAAATGTGATCTGATCTTCATCTAAGTCACAACAATAGACAATCACAGTCTGCTTAAACTAATAACACACAAAGAGTTAAATGTTACCATGTTTTTATTGAACACACCATGTAAACATTCACAGTGCAGGTGGAAAAAGTATGTGAACCCCTAGACTAATGACATCTCCAAGAGCTAATTGGAGTGAGGTGTCAGCCAACTGGAGTCCAATCAATGAGATGAGATTGGAGGTGTTGGTTACAGCTGCCCTGCCCTATAAAAACACACACCAGTTCTGGGTTTGCTTTTCACAAGAAGCATTGCCTGATGTGACTGATGCCTCGCACGAAAGAGCTCTCAGAAGACCTACGATTAAGAATTGTTGACTTGCATAAATCTGGAAAGGGTTATAAAAGTATCTCCAAAAGCCTTGCTGTTCATCAGTCCACGGTAAGACAAATTGTCTATAAATGGAGAAAGTTCAGCACTGCTGCTACTCTCCCTAGGAGCGGCCGTCCTGTAAAGATGACTGCAAGAGCACAGACTGCTCAATGAGGTGAAGAAGAATCCTAGAGTGTCAGCTAAAGACTTACAAAAGTCTTTGGCATATGCTAACATCCCTGTTAGAGAATCTACGATACGTAAAACACTAAACAAGAATGGATTTCATGGGAGGACACCACAGAGGAAGCCACTGCTGTCCAAAAAAAACATTGCTGCACGTTTACAGTTTGCACAAGAGCACCTGGATGTTCCACAGCAGTACTGGCAAAATATTCTGTGGACAGATGAAACCAAAGTGGAGTTGTTTGGAAGAAACACACAACACTATGTGTGGAGAAAAAGAGGCACAGCACACCAACCTCAAAACCTCATCCCAACTGTGAAGTATGATGGGGGGATGGGCATCATGGTTGGGGGCTGCTTTGCTGCGTCAGGGCCTGGACGGATTGCTATCATCGAAGGAAGAATGAATTCCCAAGTTTATCAAGACATTTTGCAGGAGAACTTAAGGCCATCTGTCCACCAGATAAAGGTCAACAGAAGATGGGTGCTGCAACAGGACAACGACCCAAAGCATAGAGGTAAATCAACAACAGAATGGCTTAAACAGAAGAAAATCCGCCTTCTGGAGAGGCCCAGTCAGAGTCCTGACCTCAACCCGATTGAGATGCTGTGGCATGACCTCAAGAAAGAGATTCACACCAGACATCCCAAGAATATTGCTGAACTGAACCCCTTCTGAGGCACAGGCCCTAGCCCTTCAGCAGTCAATCTCCAATGCTATCATGACTGCTATGGGCTCCATGTCCTCAGTGCTGACGCATTCCATATTCCAAGTGCTTTTTGCCAACCCGTCCACTAGCCAGAGCTCCAATCCACCTCCTTTGCCGGTCCCAGATGCCTCTAGAATTAATAGCATTGATGGCCTTGTCCCATCCCATGACGGCGCGCCCAGGTCGAGCAAACGAGCCTGTCCGCGCCAGCAGAACGTGCACGGAATTGTAAATTGGCTCGGTCGCAGCCCGAGGCTGATTCTGACTCATATGTAGAGTCTGAGGAGGAGGCCTTGCTGGAATCTCCACACGATTCTGAGGAGGAGGGTATGGATTTGGCAGCGGACCCGGTTGCGTCAGGCTCTGATGCCCCTCGGTTGCTATGGCCTAATACTTCCAAGTCGGCAACAACTTCGGCTTCACCCGCTCCCCTTATGGACCCAAAGCGTGAGCCTTTATTTGATCCAGACTCCCTCCACCACCCTAGGTCTGCGGAATGGCTTTCAGCTACCCATGTGGCCAGTTATCTAGAGGCCATGGTCTGTAAGCCCCTTAGCAAAGAGACACGGAATAAGCTACGTGCCAAGTGCCCACGACCGGCTATCCTGAAAAAGGTCTGTGAGACACCTGTGGTGGACCCTAAGATGATCCAGTTTTTATCAAAATCGGGTTTTAGTCCCCGTAGAGGTCTGGATTTGGCTCTACGAGCCTGCTAAGACAAATTGCTGGATATCTTGGGGCCGTTAGCAAAGATCTTCGATCTGGCAGAGTCTGCCAAGACAGAAGGATGACAGTGACAATGTCTCGGCGGTCCACTACATCAATTCCATGGGGGGCACCCAATCCACCATGCTGACCCACTTGGCGAAGGAGTTCTGGGATTATTGTCTGGCCAACAACGTCTCGGTGGTGGCGGAGTACCTTCCGGGACTCCACAACACCCTCGCCGACTGGAGCTCACGTTACATTTCCGATGCCAGAGATTTGAGGTTAGACGTGACGGTGTTCCCCACCATCTCATTGCATTGGGGGCCGTTCTCAATCGACTTTTTTGCGTCCCGCTGGAACGCCCAGCTTCCCAGATATTTCAGTTGGAGGCCGGACCCAGCCGCAGAGGCAGTAGACGCTTTTCTTCAGCAGTGGTCCGGTGCCCTGATGTATGCCTTCCCGCCGTTCTCTCTGATTCCTCGAATCCTGGCCAACGTCCGTCACCAAGCATCAGAGCTCACCCTAATATTACCCTTTTGGGGAACCCAATCCTGGTTCCCACAACTGCTGGAGTTGGTGGTGGACAGGCCCCTCCTGCTTCCCAGCTACCCGGCACTGCTGCTGGGTCCCATGAACCAGCCACACCCGTTGCTTTTTGAGGGCTCCTTACGTCTTCTGGCATGCAGAGTATCAGGGGTTCCTGGGAGATCCCGGAGGTTTCGGAGACAGCTAGATTCCTTTTGGAGAGTGCGTGGGCCCCCCGGCACCAGAAGGGCCTATCGGACAGCCTGGCAGTCTTGGTCTCGTTGGCGTTTCCTTCGGGACCTGGATCCCGCTACTACATCTGTGAATAATGTTATCCAATTCCTCACCTCTCTATAGGAGGAAGGCAAGGCCTACCGCACTATTAAAGTCTTTAGGTCGGCCATCTCATCCGGGCATAGGGGTTTTGAGGGCTGTCCTGCGGGACGCCACCCGCTCGTATGTCGGTTGCTTAGAGGTTGCCGCCTCACTCGCCCTCCTCGACCTCGCTTTACGATCTCTTGGGATGTCTCCACGGTTCTGTCTTTCCTTTCGGCTTGGCCAGCTAACAATGTTTTGTCGTCTCGCCAATTGTCGGCCAAGCTAGCTACCCTGTTTTGTCTTATCTCGTGCAAGAGGGTTTCGGATGTCTGAGCTTTGGATTATGACGCCAGGTCCTTTACCCCTGAAGGGGTTACGTTTAAAATTTCCCATCGTCTTTGGCGCTCTGCCCAGTCGCGTGCTTGAAAGAGTATGAGTCCAGGACCCTATCACTTCGTCCCCAACTTTTTCGCAATTGCTCATTTCTTTCCGTCGACCCTATGCCCCGGTTACCAGTGTCACGCTGTCGCGATGGATTATGTGGATTCTCTCCTTGTCGGGAATAGACACTTCCATTTTTACGGCACATTCTGTTCGGGGGGCATCCGCCACTTTTCGTTGGCAATGTCAGGGGCTCGTCTGGAGGATGTCATGAAACTGGCGGACTGGTCACGCGTTTCCACTTTTAGGGAGTTTTATTTCCGACCGGATCCGCACGTGTTCGCCTCTATCATTAACCGGCTTTAAACTAGCAATAGGAGCCTCCGTGTCTTGAGATAAAATTGCAGGATTTTCCTAGTTTATGACGTAAAGTCATGATTTTATGAAAGACACGGAGGCGAGTATTGCCCGCCCAGTTCCCTCCCTCTCTCTTATGTCCGTACCTATTTGGTTTGTCCGTTCTGAGGGCTATCTATTTATTGCTTATTATTTATTACTATTTTTGTTCTTGCCTGTGACGGTACTGATAACATATACGCCTCGGTCGCGTTTTCTCTCTACTATTACCTGTTTTTATTTCCTCTTGTAGTCTGAGTCCATTAACCCCTAAGAAGAGGTTGTTTTTTCCATCCTACTCACGAAGCTCGTTGCAGTTGGTGTTGGCAGCCGGCCAGTTGTTTATCTTGCCGGATCGGTTCGGTTCTCCAAGTTGGTTCATCATCCATTGAAGTTGGTTCCTCCTCCAGTTGACGGCTGTTCCGATTCCATTGAGGGTGTCAAGTCGACGAAAGGAAGATCTAATTGGGGGGGGGGGGGGGGGGTCCCTGTATACTGGGACTATGGGGAGGGGCTATTACCTCATTTTTATAGTTATGTTCCTTTTTTCTTTGCTGCTGTGTGGTACAGTAAAGAAAGGGTTAAAGCAATACTCGCCTCCGTGTATTTCATAAAATCACGACTTTACGTCATAAACTAGGAAAATCATGCAATTATCAGCGTGGAGGGGCCCCTCATCTTCGTGCCCCCTCCACAGGGTTCACATTGAGTTATGGCGCTGGCAGATTCTGCTTGAATGTGGACACAGGAAAATAACATCCAATGATAGCAATTCAGTTTACTCCTGGAGGCAGAGGATGAGGAGGATGAGGAGCGGTATTATTTACTTTGGCTCAAGGTCACTAAATATCCAGCAAAGATCCGCTGTATTCAAACCAGATGTTCCCACATTGGAACAGAAATCTGCACTGACCGAGCCTCCAACAGTCCGAGATACTGGATGTCTCCCAGTCCTGTCACTCACAGTCCCGACTGTCACCATACTGGTCAAGATGTCATATACAGACCAGATGACGGAGGCTCCATATTACAGTGCAATCCATTATACAAGTCAGGAACCCAGGCAGGTACCCCACAATAACAGGGTCCCCACTACAACAGACCTAAACACCTTCCTATAGTATTATACATAGGAGCAGTATTATAGTAGTTATATTCTTGTACATAGGAGCAGTATTATAGTAGTTATATTCTTGTACATAGGAGGCAGTATTATAGTAGTTATATTCTTGTACATAGGAGGCAGTATTATAGTAGTTATATTCTTGTACATAGGAGGCAGTATTATAGTAGTTATATTCTTGTACATAGGAGGCAGTATTATAGTAGTTATATTCTTGTACATAGGAGCAGTATTATAGTAGTTATATTCCTGTACATAGGAGCAGTATTATAGTAGTTATATTCTTGTACATAGGAGCAGTATTATAGTAGTTATACAGGGAGTGCAGAATTATTAGGCATATTGTATTTTTGAGGATTAATTTTATTATTGAACAACAACCATGTTCTCAATGAACCCAAAAAACTCATTAATATCAAAGCTGAATATTTTTGGAAGTAGTTTTTAGTTTGTTTTTAGTTTTAGCTATTTTAGGGGGATATCTGTGTGTGCAGGGGACTATTACTGTGCATAATTATTAGGCAACTTAACAAAAAACTAATATATACCCATTTCAATTATTTATTTTTACCAGTGAAACCAATATAACATCTCAACATTCACAAATATACATTTCTGACATTCAAAAACAAAACAAAAACAAATCAGTGACCAATATAGCCACCTTTCTTTGCAAGGACACTCAAAAGCCTGCCATCCATGGATTCTGTCAGTGTTTTGATCTGTTCACCATCAACATTGCGTGCAGCAGCAACCACAGCCTCCCAGACACTGTTCAGAGAGGTGCACTGTTTTCCCTCCTTGTAAATCTCACATTTGATGATGGACCACAGGTTCTCAATGGGGTTCAGATCAGGTGAACAAGGAGGCCATGTCATTAGATTTTCTTCTTTTATACCCTTTCTTGCCAGCCACGCTGTGGAGTACTTGGACGCGTGTGATGGAGCATTGTCCTGCATGAAAATCATGTTTTTCTTGAAGGATGCAGACTTCTTCCTGTACCACTGCTTGAAGAAGGTGTCTTCCAGAAACTGGCAGTAGGACTGGGAATTGAGCTTGACTCCATCCTCAACCCGAAAAGGCCCCACAAGCTCATCTTTGATGATACCAGCCCAAACCAGTACTCCACCTCCACCTTGCTGGCGTCTGAGTCGGACTGGAGCTCTCTGCCCTTTACCAATCCAGCCACGGGCCCATCCATCTGGCCCATCAAGACTCACTCTCATTTCATCAGTCCATAAAACCTTAGAAAAATCAGTCTTGAGATATTTCTTGGCCCAGTCTTGACGTTTCAGCTTGTGTGTCTTGTTCAGTGGTGGTCGTCTTTCAGCCTTTCTTACCTTGGCCATGTCTCTGAGTATTGCACACCTTGTGCTTTTGGGCACTCCAGTGATGTTGCAGCTCTGAAATATGGCCAAACTGGTGGCAAGTGGCATCTTGGCAGCTGCACGCTTGACTTTTCTCAGTTCATGGGCAGTTATTTTGCGCCTTGGTTTTTCCACACGCTTCTTGCGACCCTGTTGACTATTTTGAATGAAACGCTTGATTGTTCGATGATCACGCTTCAGAAGCTTTGCAATTTTAAGAGTGCTGCATCCCTCTGCAAGATATCTCACTATTTTTGACTTTTCTGAGCCTGTCAAGTCCTTCTATTGACCCATTTTGCCAAAGGAAAGGAAGTTGCCTAATAATTATGCACACCTAATATAGGGTGTTGATGTCATTAGACCACACCCCTTCTCATTACAGAGATGCACATCACCTAATATGCTTAATTGGTAGTAGGCTTTCGAGCCTATACAGCTTGGAGTAAGACAACATGCATAAAGAGGATGAAGTGGTCAAAATACTCATTTGCCTAATAATTCTGCACGCAGTGTATTCTTGTACATAGGAGCAGTATTATAGTAGTTATATTCTTGTACATAGGAGCAGTATTATAGTAGTTATATTCCTGTACATAGGAGCAGTATTATAGTAGTTATATTCTTGTACATAGGCAGTATTATAGTAGTTATATTCTGGTACATAGGAGCAGTATTATAGCAGTTATATTCTTGTACATAGGAGCAGTATTATAGTAGTTATATTCTTGTACATAGGAGCAGTATTATAGCAGTTATATTCTTGTACATAGGCAGTATTATAGTAGTTATATTCTTGTACATAGGAGCAGTATTATAGCAGTTATATTCTTGTACATAGGAGCAGTATTATAGTAGTTATATTCCTGTACATAGGAGGCAGTATTATAGTAGTTATATTCTTGTACATAGGAGCAGTATTATAGCAGTTATATTCTTGTACATAGGAGCAGTATTATAGCAGTTATATTCTTGTACATAGGAGCAGTATTATAGCAGTTATATTCTTGTACATAGGAGGCAGTATTATAGTAGTTATATTCTTGTACATAGGAGGCAGTATTATAGTAGTTATATTCTTGTACATAGGAGCAGTATTATAGTAGTTATATTCCTGTACATAGGAGCAGTATTATAGTAGTTATATTCTTGTACATAGGAGCAGTATTATAGTAGTTATATTCTTGTACATAGGAGCAGTATTATAGTAGTTATATTCTTGTACATAGGAGCAGTATTATAGTAGTTATATTCTTGTACATAGGAGCAGTATTATAGTAGTTATATTCTTGTACATAGGAGCAGTATTATAGCAGTTATAGTCTTGTACATAGGAGGCAGTATTATAGTAGTTATATTCTTGTACATAGGAGGCAGTATTATAGTAGTTATATTCTTATACATAGGAGGCAGTATTATAGTAGTTATATTCTTGTACATAGGAGCAGTATTATAGTAGTTATATTCTTGTACATAGGAGCAGTATTATAGCAGTTATATTCTTGTACATAGGAGCAGTATTATAGTAGTTATATTCTTGTACATAGGAGCAGTATTATAGTAGTTATATTCTTGTACATAGGAGCAGTATTATAGTAGTTATATTCTTGTACATAGGAGCAGTATTATAGTAGTTATATTCTTGTACATAGGAGGCAGTATTATAGTAGTTATATTCTTGTACATAGGAGGCAGTATTATAGTAGTTATATTCTTGTACATAGGAGCAGTATTATAGTAGTTATATTCTTGTACATAGGAGCAGTATTATAGTAGTTATATTCTTGTACATAGGAGCAGTATTATAGTAGTTATATTCTTGTACATAGGAGGCAGTATTATAGCAGTTATAGTCTTGTACATAGGAGGCAGTATTATAGTAGTTATATTCTTGTACATAGGAGCAGTATTATAGTAGTTATAGTCTTGTACATAGGAGCAGTATTATAGTAGTTATATTCTTATACATAGGAGCAGTATTATAGTAGTTATATTCTTGTACATAGGAGCAGTATTATAGTAGTTATATTCTTGTACATAGGAGCAGTATTATAGTAGTTATATTCTTGCACATAGGAGCAGTATTATAGTAGTTATATTCTTGTACATAGGAGCAGTATTATAGTAGTTATATTCCTGTACATAGGAGGCAGTATTATAGTAGTTATATTCTTGTACATAGGAGCAGTATTATAGTAGTTATATTCTTGCACATAGGAGCAGTATTATAGTAGTTATATTCTTGTACATAGGAGCAGTATTATAGTAGTTATATTCTTGTACATAGGAGCAGTATTATAGCAGTTATTGTCACGAAGCACTATGTGCGAAAGCGGGGACGGCCAGGGCGCGCTCGAGTCATCAGTGCGCCCGGCGTCACCCGCTCCCATAGTAACCACATCAGGGCTGAGCCTAATGCGCTCGGCTGTATTAGGACTCAGGAGTCATGTGACGCTGGCCACGTCACATGACTCCACCAGCGCCTTTTTTAAACAGGCAATCTGCTGGCCACAGATCGCCTGTTATTGAGGTCCTTTCTGCGATATACTCACCTGGTTTATTGTTCCCGCTTGGCTTCTGATACCCGTCCATCTCATCCTCTGGTCTTGGCGTTCCCTCCTTCTGACTCCGGCTTCTCCTGACGATCCTCTGCTTGCTCCTCTGGTACCTTTCTGCTCTCTTGGGTATTGACGCGGCTTGTTTGACTTTCCTGTTACTTGTGTTGTTTGTCTTCCCTGCACTATCCTAGCTAAGGGTTTGTCGACCAGTTGTCCCTTGTTGTTAGGACTTGCGAGGCAAGTAGGCAGGGACAGGGGTGCGGGTGGACTTCAGTGGTCACTTCTCCACTAACTGTGTGTGTGACAGAATATCAGGCCCAAATACCACTGTTACCATGAATCCTTTGGTTACCCTGACGGAGCATGTTTCCAATTTGACTCAGATGGTTCAGGAATTGGGGGAGAAAGTCCATTTACATGAGTCAGGACAGAGTGCTTCTACGCGCATTCATCTAGTCATCTTTTGGAGCCTCAGATTAAACTTCCTGAACCATTTTCTGGTGATTGTAATAAGTTTCTTTCTTTCTTTCAAAGAAAATTGTAAACTTTATTTCAGATTATGCCCCTTGTCATCCGGTTCTGAGAGCCAGCGCGTGGGCATAGTAATCTCTCGTCTTTAGGGAGATCTCCAGGATTGGGCTTTTTCAATGCCTTCTGATGCTGGTTGTCTCGGTTCCGTTGAGGGGTCCTTCCAGGCCCTGGGAACCTTGTATGATGAACCAGACAGGGCCATGGTAGCTGAGACCGCTCTTAAGGCTTTGGTACAGGGGGACCAACCTGTCGAAGAGTATTGTACCCAGTACAGAAGATGGTGTGTCCCCTCCGGCTGGAACGAACCAGCCCTAAAAAGACAGTTCAGGTCAGGGTTGTCTGAAAATCCTAAAGACCTATTAGTGAAGTACAAGCTTCCTGAGACATTAGAAGAGACTATGACACTCGCTGTCCGACTTGACAGACGTGTTAGGGAGAGACGGCAAGAACGTTTGCTTGTTTAAATAGGGTGCTGGTGGAGTCATGTGACGTGGCTAGCGTCACATGACTCCTGAGTCCTAATGCAGCCGATGTGCTCCAGCCAGAGGTCTGACCTGTGAGCAGAGCCGATTTCTCTCCTGAGGAACCCATGCAGGTCGGGATGACTCGTAGAGATCAGCGTCGCCGACAAGGGGCTTGTTTCTATTGTGGAGACTCGGACCATTGGATTAACCAGTGATCCAAAAGACCTTCTTCCGGTAGATCTACCAAGACGGGAGAGTTTAAGAACCAGGTATTTCCAAAATGTGGTCAAGAATAAGGTACTAGTGCCCATTACTGTCTCCATGGGTGCTAACAAATGTTCTGGTAATGCTTTCATTGACTCTTGTTCTGCTGCCAATTTTATCGATCAGAAATTTGCATTAAGGATGGGTATTCAGATTTTGACACTACCCTCTCCCATCCACATCATGGCTATCGATTCTACCCCCCTGGTGGGTGGTACCGTGAGGTATTCTCCCCCTGAGATATCCTTGACTGTGGGGGGGTGTCACTCAGAAATATGCTCCCTGTTGGTTCTTGAGAACTTACCAGTAGAGGTGGTACTGGGAATGCCTTGGCTCCAGTTACATAATCCCACTATTGACTGGACCAAGGGAAAACTGGTGAAATGGGGGGGTTGAATGCGACTCGTGCAAGCGGGGGTCTCAGCAGAATCTAATATATTGCCTTTAGTCTTAAGGGAGTATACTGATGTATTCTCCTCCTCGAACCCCGACTTGCTACCGACGCATAGATCTTATGATTGCGCCTTTGAATTAGTAGAGGGTGCCAGGTTTCCCAAGGGATGTATCTTTAATCTTTCTAGACCGGAACACAAGGCCATGGAGGATTATGTTGAAGAGAGTCTCAGTAAGGGACACATTAGGCCTTCTGTATGTCCTATTGTTTTTGAGGTGCAAGAGATTCTGTATCTCGGGTATGTTCTCACTCCTCACGCTTTTAAAATGGATCCTAGCAAGGTATTGTCAATTTTGGACTGGGTAAGGCCATCGTCCTTAAAGGCCTTACAACGTTTTTTAGGATTTGCTAATTATTACCGTAGATTTATAAAATAATTTTTCGTAATTGCTAGGCCCTTGACCGACCTCACCAAAAAAGGGGCGGACCTGGAGAACTGGTCTGTTGAAGCTACTGAGGCATTTAAAGGGTTTCTATCACTTCGTATGACATAATTAGCTCTCAGACACTAGCGATCCGCTAGTGTCTGCTCTGGCCAACCATCCTAATATAGCAGCTTTTGTGGCAGCCGTTTTGCTAAAAAAATAACTTTTATAAATATGCTAATGAGCCTCTAGGTGCTATGTGGGCGTCATTAGCACCTAGAGGCTCCGTCTACCTTCATACACAGCCACCGCCCAGCCCGCCCATCTCCTGCTGAATGCGATCCTCCGTGTGACGCAGCGGACGAATTCTCGCGCATGCGCCGTGCGCATGCGCAGTGAATGTCTGACCGCTTCCCTGCTCAGACATCTCCACTGCGCCTGTTCCTTGGAGCACTATGACGTCATCGGCGCAGGCGCAGTGGAGATGTCTGAGCAGGGAAGCGGTCAGACATTCACTGTGCATGCGCCGAATACAGCCGCGCACGGCGCATGCGCGAGAATTCGTCCGCTGCGTCACACGGAGGATCGCATTCAGCAGGAGATGGGCGGGCTGGGCGGTGGCTGTGTATGAAGGTAGACGGAGCCTCTAGGTGCTAATGACGCCCACATAGCACCTAGAGGCTCATTAGCATATTTATAAAAGTTATTTTTTTAGCAAAACGGCTGCCCCAAAAGCTGCTATATTAGGATGGTTGGCCAGAGCAGACACTAGCGGATCGCTAGTGTCTGAGAGCTAATTATGTCATACGAAGTGATAGAAACCCTTTAAAACTCTTAAAAAGGCCTTCAGTAGCGCTCCCGTTTTGATTCAACCGTACCAAGAGAGACCTTTCATTGTGGAGGTGGATGCCTCCGAGGACGGAGTAGGGGCGGTCATCTCTCAGGGTCCCGCTAGTCTTACCAATTTAAGGCCTTGCGCCTTCTTTTCCAGAATATTTTCTCTAACCGAGAGAAATTATGACATGGGGAATCGGGAATTGCTACCCATTAAATGGGCGTTTGAGGAGTGGAGACATTTTCTTGAGGGGGCTAAACATTGTGTCACCGTGGTCACTGATCAGAAAAATCTGATGTGTCTTGAGTCTGCTAAGAGGTTGAACCCCCGTCAAGCCAGATGGGCGTTGTTTTTTTACACGTTTTAATTTCTCCATCACTTTCAGGCCAGGAAGTAAGAACGTAAAGGCAGATGCCCTTTCTCAGAGTTTCTGTTGCGTTCCAGCCGACGGACGCTCCGCCTGAAACTACAGGGTGGGCCATTTATATGGATACACCTTAATAATATGGGAATGGTTGGTGATATTAACTTCCTGTTTGTGGCACATTAGTATATGTGAGGGGGGAAACTTTTCAAGATGGGTGGTGACCATGGTGGCCATTTTGAAGTCGGCCATTTTGAATCCAACTTTTGTTTTTTCAATAGGAAAAGAGTCATATGACACATCAAACTTATTGGGAATTTCACATGAAAAACAATGGTGTGCTTGGTTTTAACGTAACTTTATTCTTTCATGAGTTATTTACAAGTTTGTTTACAGCCATTGACATGTCGCCGAGGTTAACACGTGAGGAGCGGATAGAAATTGTGTTGATGTCTGGTGAACGCAGTAACCGGGTCATTGCAGCAGATTTCAATGCAAGACACCCTACGAGACCACCCATCTCCCATGCTACAGTTAGCAAACTGCTTGCTAAGTTTCGTGAAACTGGTTCAGTGTTGGATTTGCCAAAATGTGGAGGCATGAAATCTGTCTCTAATGAAGAAACCTGAGTGGCTGTCCTAGCTTCATTCAGCAAGAGCCCACAGCGTAGCACTCGCCGCATGTCACTAGTCGAACATCCCTTCGGCGGATATTAGCTACTCACAAATGGCACCCTTACAAACTCCAGCTACTGCAGCATCTCAACGAGGATGACCCAGATCGGCGCACTGAATTTGTAGAATGGGCAAAACAAAAATTGGAACAGGACCCTCAGTTTACGCAGAAGATTTTGTTCAGTGATGAGGCAAACTTTTATGTGAATGGTGAAGTTAACAAACAAAACCACCGCTATTGGTCTGACACTAACCCACATTGGATAGATCCCTCCAAGACTGTTTGATGGTATGGTGTGGTATATGGGGTACAAAGATAGTGGGGCCATTCTTCATCAATGTCACTGTATATGCGAAATTGCTACATGATGATGGGTTTCCCTCTTTATGCACTGAAGCTGGCACGTTCCCTGAGTTTTTCCAGCAAGATGGTGCACCACCACATTATGGGTGTCAGGTCCGAGCATTCCTAGATGAACAGTTTCCTGGAAAGTGGATTGGTCGTCGTGGGCCAGTTGAATGGCCTCAAGGTCTCCCGATCTGACCCCCTTAGACTTTTATCTTTGGGGTCATCTGAAGGCAATTGTCTATGCTGTGAAGATACGAGATGTGCAGCACCTGAAACTACGGATACTGGAAGCCTGTGCTAGCATTTCTCCTGCGGTGCTGCTATCAGTGTGTGAAGAGTGGGAGAAGAGGGTTGCATTGACAATCCAACACAATGGGCAGCACATTGAACACATTTTATAAGTGGTCAGAAACTTGTAAATAACTCACAAAAGAATAAAGTTATGTCAAAACCAAGCACACCATTGTTTTTCTTGTGAAATTCCCAATAAGTTTGATGTGTCACATGACCCTTTTCCTATTGAAAAAACAAAAGTTGGATTTAAAATGTCCGACTTCAAAATGGCCGCCATGGTCACCACCCATCTTGAAAAGTTTCCCCCCTCACATATACTAAGGTGCCACAAACAGGAAGTTAATATCACCAACCATTCCCATTTTATTAAGGTGTATCCATATAAATGGCCCACCCTGTATATTGCCAGCTAGTGTCTTCTTAGCAGCCGTGTCTCAAGATCTTACGACTCTTATTAAGGCAGAACAACATCTGGCCCCAGCACTCACACCAACAGATAAGTTGTTTGTTCCTCAACAATTGCGTCTCCGGCTGTTGGGTGAGTGTCATGACTCTGTTTTGTGTGGGCATCCTGGTATCGAGAATACTAAAGAGCTGGTATCTAGGTCTTACTGGTGGGCCCACCCTAATCAAGGATGTCAAGTCCTATGTGTTGGCCTGCGAGGTTTGTGCCAAGTCTAAAACCCCTAGAACTCGCCCTGCTGGTGAGTAGCGACCCCTACCCATTCCCAGTAGACCCTGGTCCCATATTTCTATGGATTTCATCACGGATTTGCCACCTGCTGAGGGTAAAACTGTGGTTTGGGTACTGGTCGATAGGTTCAGCAAGATGGTACATTTTGTTCCCCTTGCTAAACTTCCTAATGCCAAGACTCTGGCCTCTGTATTTGTGGAACAAATTGTACGTTTGCACGGTGTGCCCGAGAACATTGTGTCTGATAGGGGTGTCCAGTTTGTGTCTAGATTTTGGAGAGCCTTCTGTCAGAAGTGCCAAATCTCATTGTCCTTCTCGTCTGCTTATCATCCTGAGAGTAACGGGCAGATGGAGCGACTTAATCAGTCTGTGGAACAGCTTCTCAGGTCATACGTCTCCGATGATCAACAATTATGGGTTAAGGACCTTCCTTTGGCAGAATTTGCTATAAACAACTAGTGCTAATTCCTCTGCTGGTCTCTCCCCGTTCTTTTGTAATTACGGTTTCCATCCTCCTTTTCATTCTGGGTTATCTGTCTCCTCGTCTAACCCTGAGGCGGACAAGGTCTCGTTAGAACTGTGCACAGTTTGGGCTCGGGTTCAGTCGAACCTAGAAAAAGCTCAAAATGTTCAAAAGATCAAAGCTAATAAGAGACGTTCTAAGGGGATGGATTTTCAGGTTCGTAATAAGGTCTTCTAAAAATATGCCTCTTAAGGTGGCTCCCAAAAAGTTTGCACCTCGCTTTATTGGTCCGTACGAGATTACGGGGGAAATCAATCCAGTGTCTTTTAGATTAAAATTACCTGAATCTTTCCACATCCATAACGTCTTTCACAAATCTCTGCTGAAAAGATATGTTACTCCTGTTGTTCCTTCGCAGCCTGCTCCGCCGCCGGTGCAAGTTAATAATTCTGAGGAGTTTGTGGTCTCCAAAATCTTGGATGTTGGGAAAGTCCATACCTCCTTGCAGTACCTGGTGCACTGGAAAGGCTATGGACTGGAGGAAAGGTCCTGGGTACCAGCTAAGGATGTTCATGCTGCTAGACTTCTCAAAAAATTTCATGTGGAACATCCTGAGAAGCTGTCACCTTGGGCCTTGGGTCCGGTGGCCCCGCATGGAAGGGGGGGTACTGTCACGAGGCGCTATGTGCTGAAGCGGGGACTGCCGGGGCTCGCTTGCGTCATCAGCGCGCCCGGCATTGCCCGCTCCCATGGTAACCACATCAGGGCTGAGCGCCGAGCGGTTCACTCGGCGCTCGGCTGCATTAGGACTCAGGAGTCATGTGACGCTGGCCACGTCACATGACTCCACCAGCGCCCTATTTAAACCGGCAATCTGCTGGCCACAGATTGCCGGTTATTGAGGTCCTTTCTGCGTTATACTCACCTGGTTTATTGTTCCCGCTTGGCTTCTGATACCCGTCCATCTCATCGTCTGGTCTTGGCGTTCCCTCCTTTTGACTCCTGCTTCTCCTGACGATCCTCTGCTTGCTCCTCTGGTACCGTACTGTTCTCCTGGGTATAGATTTGGCTTGTTTGACTTTCCTGTTACTTGTGTTGTTTGTCTTCCCTGCACGTTCCTAGCTAAGGGTTTGTCGACCAGTTGTCCCTTGTCGTTAGGACTTGGGAAGCAAGTAGGCAGGGACAGGGGTGCGGGTGGCGTTCAGTGGTCACTTCCCCACCCCCGGTGTGTGTGACAGTTATATTCTCGGACGCAGGAGGCAATTTTTATTAGTAAAAACAAGCAAAAATACAATACTTTTCAGAATCAGAATGAACAAGCAGTTATTTAACTGAAATCATACATATCTTCTAAAGAATAAATTTATAATAACTTTAACTTAAGAGTCCATCACAAAATAAATGGGGGGGGGGGATAATAAAAAAACTGAATTTCAGGATACTTAGGCCAAAATTACTCCAAATCTATACCGTATTTTCCGGCGTATAAGACGACTTTGTAACACTAGAAATTCTTTTCAAAAGTCGGGGGTCATCGTATACGCCGGGTATACTGAGATCCGATGGTATATTCTAATCTAGACTATACGGGGCCCCGCCGCTCAGAGTAGTACATTTATAAACTGTAATCCGTAACTTTAACTTTAACTAGCGCTCATCTCTTTACTAGGGTACCTTACTCTCAGCCCCGGTAACAGCAGGCAGTGCGGGCGGCGCTCACTCACTGATGTCACGTGCCTGCTCCTCCGACTAGGCGGCGCAGGCGCGTGACGTCAGTGAGTGAGCGCCGCCCACACTGCCTGTTACCGGAGCTGAGAGTAAGGTACCCTGGAAAAGAGATGAGCGCTAGTTAAAGTTAAAGTTACGGATTACAGTTTATAAATGTACTGTACTGTGAGCGTTGGGGAGGGGGATCTGTGGATGGCACTGTTTAGGGGGGGATCTGTGGATGGCACTGTTTAGGGGGGGATCTGTGGATGGCACTGTTTAAGGGGGGGATCTGTGGATGGCACTGTTTAGGGGGGGATCTGTGGATGGCACTGTTTAAGGGGGGGATCTGTGGATGGCACTGTTTAGGGGGGATCTGTGGATGGCACTGTTTAAGGGGGGGATCTGTGGATGGCACTGTTTAGGGGGGGAACTGTGGATGGCACTGTTTAGGGGGGGGATCTGTGGATGGCACTGTTATGGGGAGGGGGGATCTGTGGATGACACATATAGCATAAGATGCTACATAGTGCCATCCACAGATCCCCCCTTCCCTTCCTAAACAGTGCCATCCACAGATCCCCCCCCCCCTTCCTAAACAGTGCCATCCACAGATCCCAGTCAGTTCCCTGGACTGGAGAAGATAGTCTTGAAGACAGGGAGGGCTGGGCATTTAGGGGTAGTGTTATACAGCGATTTTAGCCCAAACCCTATATTTTAAAGGGAAAAGTTGGGGGTCGTCTTATACGCCGGAAAATACGGTATTCCTCCATAATTTTTCATTCTGGCAAAGGAAAGACAAAAGAGACATATAAGAAGACAGGGACCAGGTAAGTCTTCAACATATAAAATGTATCTGCCCACCCGCGCTACCGTCGCCACCTGACACTCCTCACCCGTAAGGGAATCGCTGCTAGGTTCCCAAACACAGTCTGCTGCTTGGACTGGTGAAATCTGAACACACGTATAGAAAAGGAGTCTGGTTTTTGAAACAACCAGAGTGGGAACCTGCGCTGGTTACGGTGTAGTCAAGGGTTTAGAGACACAAGTATTAAGTTGTATGGATTGGTACCTTATAGGAGAGCGATCTATGCGTGGAAGATCCTCCTTGTTATTGCAGGGAAGCTGGTGTCCGGGTGGCTTCTGGTTCAACCTTCTAGCGTGAGTGGTGCTCCGGCCGGCAGAAAATCACTCGTGCGAGGGAACCACCAGTTTGAAGTCTGGGAATTTCGGCGTGTGACGTCACCGCACTCTGTATGGATGCCTTCGGGGGACACAAAATACCCGACGCGTTTCTGAGCCAGTCGGGCTCCTTCGTCAGGGATGGTGAGATTTGTCAGTCCTGAGAATTAATAGGCACTCGTTCCCATGACAACCACTGGTTTATTATAACAAGGAGTGTTTAACCCCGTTCCGTTTATGGGTTAGTATTATGCATTAATCAAAGGCAAAATAGTTCCATCTCCTGATTTGAGCCATATGGGGTTAAACTGTTTAATTTAAAAATCCATTTACTTTCTTTCCGTGACATTTCCTTAATATAATTGCCACCTCTTTTGTTGGTGGGCACCTTTTCAATGCCTCCAAATATGGATCCCGCAAAGTTGCCCGCATGATTTTGCCTCCTGTGGTATTGCATCTCATGTAATGGCTGATTTTAAAAACGGAGTTTTTTTCTTTTATTTCCATTATTGGTCCTTTTGTGAATTTTTTTGTCAGTTTACAGTTGGCACATAATTTACAGGGATAAAAACCCTTCTTCATAGTTTCTTTATGTATGGGTGGTTTATTGATTGTGATAGAAGGTGCCCCCAGGTTAGAAAGGTTTGGGGCCTTCTTAAATATCAATTTTGGATATTCTGTGATCATTTCACCAATTTGCTTGTCCTGGTTTAATATTTCCCAATGCCGTCTTACAGTTTTTTTGAAAATTGAGGTGCCTTCACTATATCTGCTGATGATAGGGATTTCAATGGTTTGCGGTCCTACGTGTTTGTCATCTTTTGGTAATTTTACTTTATCTTGTCTTGTGTCTTTCTGTAGTAACGCGGATTGATCAAGTCTAATAACTTGATCTGCGATTGGTACCAGATTTTTTATATCATATCCCTTTTTCCATGAATTTTTTATTACATTTTTGGGATTCTTCTCTGTAATCCCTATCATTGGTGCAGTTTCTCCTTGCTCGTATATATTGGCTACGTGGGATGTTATTTAACCAAATTGGTAGGTGACAGCTATTGAGGGGTATGAAACTATTGGTATCTGTGGGTTTGTGGTACGTCTTCGTATGGATGGACCCATCTGCAATCGAAATCGTTAAGTCTAAAAAATGTATGTTTTTTACTCCAAGTAGGGCTAAAATTAAGATAAAAATCATTTTTATTTAAGCCAATTAAAAATTCTTCCAATAAAAGTTCATCTCCCTTCCATATAAAAATCACGTCGTCAATAAAACGTTTCCAGAGGACCAGATTTGCACCAATCTCGCCCGAGGCGCGATAGGTAAGCTCCTCCCATCGACCCATATACAGGTTTGCGAAACTCGGTGCGAATCTGCTCCCCATCGCGGTCCCCCACGTCTGTAAGTAAAAATCGGATCCATGTATAAAATAGTTATGCTTCAAAATGAACGTGATACGTTCTCCAATAAAATGGATCTGTTCCTCTGGCATCACGCCATCTTTCTTTAAAAAAAATTCTGTGGCTTCTCTTCGTTTTTCATATTCAATAACAGTGTAAAGTGATGCTACATCTAGAGTACCTAGAATGTCATGATCCTTCCCATCTCTTTAAATGTCTGTAAAAGGTGTTTTGTGTCTTTGAGATATGCGGGTAGCTTTTCTACATATGGCTGTAGTAATACATCAATATACTTTGATAGATTGGATGTTAATCCGTCAATTCCCCAGATTATAGGTCTTCCGGGGGGTTAGTTTTACATTCATGGATCTTGGGCAAGTAGTAAAATATTGGGATCCTTGGATTCTGGTTGTTAATATAAGATGCTTCCTCTGTTGATATGATTCCTTTTATTTTTCCATTTTTTTACCAGGATTTTTAGTTTTTTCTTATAGGAATCTGTCGGATTCATCGGGAGTTTCCTATAGGTTTTACTATCCGATAATAACCGTACGCATTCTGTACGATATGTTTCCTGATCCAGCACTACCATACCACCCCCTTTATCAGCCGGTCTGATTATGATCCCGTTATTGACCTTCAGTGTTTTTATGGCCTTTATTTCGCCCTTGGATAGATTCCCTGGGCCTCTCATTCTATACGGGTTAATTTTACGTAGATCTCGAGTCACTAAAGTCTGAAAGGTTCTGATGGCATCAGAATATTCATTCATGGGATTAAAGTTGGATTTTTGTTTCAGTCCCGTATGGATGATTTGATCACCCTCCTTTGTTATTAGGTTATCGTTATCATTATGGATATCATTATCGTTATCATAGTCCTTGTCAAAGTCTTGGTCATTTTCATTGGCCTTTTCTTTTTTCCTATTTTTTGATGTTATTATTTCCATATTATTGTTGGCCTTTTTGATTTTATTTGTAATATTTCTCTCTTTTAGGATTCCATCTTTTTTCAGAAAGTATTTATTTAGGGCTAATTTCCGGGTAAATTTTCTTACACCAATAAAAGCATCAAAAGGGCAAAATTTAGAGGACGGGGCAAATTTTAGACCTTTTTCTAATAGTCTAATTTCATCCGTGTTTAATGTATAGGAACTTAGATTAAAAATACTCTGCCCTCTTGGCTCCTGTAATTGTGCTTTTCTTGTCAGTCCTTTTCCTCTTCTCCCTCTTTGGGGTTTTTTCTTTTTGCCGTTGCCCTTGTTTGAAAAAAATCCTTATTCACTGTTTTCTTGACTAATTTATTTTGCTTATTAGTATTTACATTTATTTTTGCATTTGATCTTCTCCTATTGGATATTCTTTTCTGCGATCGCCTCACTTGTGTATGTGGATCAGATGTGCTTTCTTGCGTTTGTAGTTCCTTGTTTGTTCCTCAGTGTCTTGTGTCTTCATCAATAGGTAGAATTTCAAATCCATTCTCCGTTATAATGGAGACGTTTCTATAGTTACTATTAGTGTGTCTTTGTATTTTTACCGTTTGTAAGGAAGGGAAACATATCGTACAGAATGCGTACGGTTATTATCGGATAGTAAAACCTATAGGAAACTCCCGATGAATCCGACAGATTCCTAAGAGAAAAAACTAAAGATCCTGGTAAAAAAATGGAAAAATAAAAGGAATCATATCAACAAAGGAAGTATCTTATATTAACAACCAGAATCCAAGGATCCTAATATTTTACTACTTGCCCAAGATCCATGAATGTAAAACTAACCCCCCGGAAGACCTATAATCTGGGGAATTGACGGATTAACATCCAATCTATCAAAGTATATTGATGTATTACTACAGCCATATGTAGAAAAGCTACCCGCATATCTCAAAGGCACAAAACACCTTTTACAGACATTTAAAGAGATGGGAAGGATCATGACATTCTAGGTACTCTAGATGTAGCATCACTTTACACTGTTATTGAATATGAAAACGAAGAGAAGCCACGGAATTTTTTTTAAAGAAAGATGGCGTGATGCCAGAGGAACAGATCCATTTTATTGGAGAATGTATTACGTTCATTTTGAAGCATAACTATTTTAAACATGGATCCGATTTTTACCTACAGACGTGGGGGACCGCGATGGGGAGCAGATTCGCACCGAGTTTCGCAAACCTGTATATGGGTCGATGGGAGGAGCTTACCTATCGCGCCTCGGGCGAGATTGGTGCGAATCTGGTCCTCTGGAAACGTTTTATTGACGACGTGATTTTTATATGGAAGGGAGATGAACTTTTATTGGAAGAATTTTTAATTGGCTTAAATAAAAATGATTTTTATCTTAATTTTAGCCCTACTTGGAGTAAAAAACATACATTTTTTAGACTTAACGATTTCGATTGCAGATGGGTCCATCCATACGAAGACGTACCACAAACCCACAGATACCAATAGTTTCATACCCCTCAATAGCTGTCACCTACCAATTTGGTTAAATAACATCCCACGTAGCCAATATATACGAGCAAGGAGAAACTGCACCAATGATAGGGATTACAGAGAAGAATCCCAAAAATTAAATAAAAAATTCATGGAAAAGGGATATGATATAAAAAAATCTGGTACCAATCGCAGATCAAGTTATTAGACTTGATCAATCCACGTTACTACAGAAAGACACAAGACAAGATAAAGTAAAATTACCAAAAGATGACAAACACGTAGGACCGCAAACCATTGAAATCCCTATCATCAGCAGATATAGTGAAGGCACCTCAATTTTCAAAAAAACTGTAAGACGGCATTGGGAAATATTAAACCAGGACAAGCAAATTGGTGAAATGATCACAGAATATCCAAAATTGATATTTAAGAAGGCCCCAAACCTTTCTAACCTGGGGGCACCTTCTATCACAATCAATAAACCACCCATACATAAAGAAACTATGAAGAAGGGTTTTTATCCCTGTAAATTATGTGCCAACTGTAAACTGACAAAAAAATTCACAAAAGGACCAATAATGGAAATAAAAGAAAAAAACTCAGTTTTTAAAATCAACCATTACATGAGATGCAATACCACAGGAGGCATATACTACATAAGATGTCCCTGCCAAAAAATATACGTGGGGAGAACAAAAAGACAGCTAAAAACCAGAATCAGAGAGCACATCAATAATATACACAAAAAATTTGAGGGACACCCACTATCCCGCCATTATGCCTAAAATCATGCGGGCAACTTTGCGGGATCCATATTTGGAGGCATTGAAAAGGTGCCCACCAACAAAAGAGGTGGCAATTATATTAAGGAAATGTCACGGAAAGAAAGTAAATGGATTTTTAAATTAAACAGTTTAACCCCATATGGCTCAAATCAGGAGATGGAACTATTTTGCCTTTGATTAATGCATAATACTAACCCATAAACCGAACGGGGTTAAACACTCCTTGTTATAATAAACCAGTGGTTGTCATGGGAACGAGTGCCTATTAATTCTCAGGACTGACAAATCTCGCCATCCCTGACGAAGGAGCCCGACTGGCTCAGAAACGCGTCGGATATTTTGTGTCCCCTGAAGGCATCCATACAGAGTGCGGTGACGTCACACGCCGAAATTCCCGGACTTCAAACTGGTGGTTCCCTCGCACGAGTGATTTTCTGCCGGCCGGAGCACCACTCACGCTAGAAGGTTGAACCAGAAGCCACCCGGACACCAGCTTCCCTGCAATAACAAGGAGGATCTTCCACGCATAGATCGCTCTCCTATAAGGTACCAATCCATACAACTTAATACTTGTGTCTCTAAACCCTTGACTACACCGTAACCAGCGCAGGTTCCCACTCTGGTTGTTTCAAAAACCAGACTCCTTTTATATACAAGTCTTCAACATAGTAACGCTTTCTCTAAAGGTCAGCCTCCAGTTCTTCCATCGCTGAACCTTTGCATTTCCGGATTCCAACTTTTTCTCCCAATTTATCCTGGCGTTATCATCCCTCCCAAATTTGATCCCAAGGATTTTAATATGGGTGGAGGCCTTTGCAAATTGTGGCAGATCAAAGCCAGGATCAGTACTTAAAGTCCAAAAAGCTTGACTCTTCTCAAGGTTGACCAGAGACCCAGAGGCCTCCGAGTAACTTCTGATGGCTGCAGACATCTCCACCTCACGAGGCTCAGATATCACCACAGTCACATCATCCGTGTAGGCAACTACTTTCCAGGGCAAGCAGTGGGGGACCGGTACCCCCTGAAAGTCACACTCCTGCAGTGACCTCAGGAACGGGTCTAAGGCAAACACATACACAGCAGTGGACTCAACGGGCAACGCTCTCTAACCCCTGCCTCATCCCTGAACGGTGTCACCCTCCCAACCATTGACCAGAGGAAAGCTCTTCGCCGCACAATATAAAGTTTTTAGCCAATCAATAAATTGTCCCGGAATCCCATACTTTGACAAAGTGGCCCATAGATACTCATGGTCTGCTCTGTCGAAGGCTTTAGCCTGGTCCAGACCAACAACATATCTCCCACACCGAAGAGCTTTACATCTCTCAAACATCTCCTTTATCGAGATGACTGCTCCAAAGATGTTCCACTCTTTCACTGTACCGAACTGACAGCCTGCCAACAGTGCCCGGGACAAACAGACTAATCTAGAGAACAGGATTTTTGCCAGAATCTTCCTGTCGACATTCAAGAGGGCAATCGGCCTCCAGTTCTTGATGTCACTAGGCTCCTTACCTTTACACAGCAGAATTAACGAGGACACCCTCATGGACGGAGGCATCAGGTGATTTTCTAGACATGTTTTGTACACGTCCATGAGGATTGGAGCCAAGAGGTCCCTAAATTTCTTATTAAATTCTGCGGTAATACCATCTGGACCTGGTGCCTTCTTCAGATGTAACTGATCAATGGCCTCTTTAACCTCCTCCACCGTTAATTCTACTGTCAAAGGAGACAAGTCCACATCATTAGTATCAGGTCCTGGAGTTGCCTCCAAGAATTGAGCCATTTTTTCTTTATGCAAAACCTTCTTCTGAAACAAGTCAGTATAGTAAGATCTCACCACCCCCAGGATACCCTCCCGAGATTCCTGCAAAACACCCTGGGAGTCAGTGAGACCTGCAACCGATTTATTAGCCACACGTTCACTGCAATTCTCAAAGGGATCAGGAGCCCCCAAGGACCCAGAATCCCATTCTTTCCGCAACCTGAGATACTGGCTGTACTTACTCTTCCCTATTTTAATTGACAGTCTCTGTAAGAGGGATCTGATCTCCTCCTTGACGTCCTCCCACCAGTCATCCATGTTGTTATAAAAGTCCACTCTCTGTAGCTGAATCTGAAAAAGGGATTGGACACAATCTTGGACATAGACATCATCCAGGATGCCGGAATTAAGCCTCCATAGCCCCCTACCAATATCAGAGCGTTTAGTGGCTCCCAAGCAGAAAACCAAAGCCAGCCACCTTATCACTCATCCCGCTAACAGTCTCTGTAGGATTCACAAACACCATGTCTATTCTACTGCTCCTGTCAGCACAAGAATACGTGAAGTTTGGCTTCCTACCACCCAATGAGAAGACATCACTTAGATCAGCCTGCAATATCATGTTACTTAAGACTCTGGAGTCTCTGACCACCGCTCTGCCCGAGGACCTGTCACCTGATGATAAAGTCCCCCGCCATCACCACAGGTATAGCGGTGAAAAGATACTGCTTCATGTCATTAAACAGCTGGATTCTCTCAGCCACTGTCTGTGGGCCGTAGATGTTAATGAAGCGGAGCTGTCTACCATGGATGGTCACTTCCAGCACCAGGCACCTTCCCATAGCCACCTCTGTTAACCTGTGCACAGTCACGTCATTGGTATTAAACAATATGGCCACCCCGGCATAAGGCTCCACAGCCAGTGACCAGTAAGAAGGACCAGACCGCCATTCACTCTCAGCCTCTCGTAGATGCCCTAAGGTGGTCAAACGTGTCTCCTGTACAAAGATGACATCTGCATTCAGATATCGGAGGTGATCGTATACCGCGTGTCTGGTCCTTCTTACTTTGATGCTGTTCACATGGCTTGAAGCAACATTTAGAGAAAACCCAGCCATCATAAGACAACAGAGAAAGAGCAGATAATTGACTCCCATCATCCTAGGTCAGAATCAGAGGCTCCCTGCCTATCACCAGTCTCCATATCTGACTCTATAGGAGCTTCTACAGGAGGGGGCTTCTTCTTTGTTGGGGGGTCCCCTGTGTCTGCTTCACATTCGTTATCTATTCTCTGCAGATCTTGCTCATAATCCCCATCTGACTCTGATAAAGCCTCATATCTGTTTGATAGGACCATGACTCCTGAACCGTTACTGACTTTTTTCCTGGTGTTTTGGCCCAGGTTATGTTCCTCCTCAGGCTTACGAGAAGACTTTCCTCCTTTTGTTCCTCTTGGCCTCTTCATACACTGATGGTGATACAGAGGCGGCTGCCTGAGGCTGGTCCTAAGTGACTACCTCCATGGTGTCCTGAGTGTTCTCTGAAGGCTGAGGTTCTGGTGTTGTCTCACCTGACCCCTGCCGTACCTCTTGCCTGGTCAGTATGGTCCCTGACATCAAAGCCTCCTCCTCTATAGCGTCTGCGGCATCCACTGACTCCTCATCTGGAAGCTCCCTGCATACGTTATGCCAGGCATCTGGGCAATCCTTATGTGAGTGGCCAATCTGTCCGCAGAGATTGCATCTAACATTCTTACACGTGGCACTCAGATGGCCGAGCTCACCGCACAGGTTGCACTTGACCACGGTGCACACATTTGCCACATGACCGACCTTGCCACATTTGAAGCTCTATCTAGGTTGCCCAGGATAGAAACAGACGCCTTTCTCTCTACCAATAAAGAAGGAGTTAGTGAGATGTAAGGAGATGTTATTGTGCTGGCGCAGCTTCACCAGCACCTTCCACCCTCCAGTCCAGACACCATCATCGTCCCTGTTCTTAGTGAGGTCGGACACGAGGTCACAGTGCCTCCGGAGCCACACCACAATGTCCTGGGGAGGAACAGATTCATTCCAGAAGATGACATTGACAATAACTGTGTCTGGCTTGGAAATTGGAATAAAAATGAATTTATTCCAGCCCTCTGTGTCCCTCAACCTGGCAAAGTTTGCCCAGAACCTATCCAGACTAGACATGAGCTTAAAGCGGACATTATAGCCCTGCCTGTCTGGTAGGTTTATCACTGCCAGGATGTCCGCAGGAGCAAACCCCAAATGGTGGCACAGGAATTCCCTCACCACAAACCTCCTATCTGGGAGGTCTTCTTTGGTGTCTCGGTGTTTAAACCTCACCACGTTCCTCCTCTTAAACGCCTGGCCTGTGTGGCCTGCACTGGAGGTGAAGGATGGAGCGCCGCGGCTCCAGGCGTTTCTGGGAGGATCCTGACGGGGCTCACTACCCTGAGTATTGAGGTGCGTGTCTGCACTAGAGGGGCTTGACATGGGCTCACTTCCCTGAGTATTGGGGTGCGTGTCTGCACTAGAGGGGCCTGACGTGGGCTCACTTCCCTGAGTATTGGGGTGAGTGTCTGCACTAGAGGGGCCTGACGTGGGCTCACTTCCCTGAGTATTGGGGTGAGTGTCTGCACTAGAGAGGCCTGACATGGGCTCACTTCCCTGAGTATTGGGGTGCGTGTCTGCACTAGAGGGGCCTGACGTGGGCTCACTTCCCTGAGTATTGGGGTGAGTGTCTGCACTAGAGAGGCCTGACATGGGCTCACTTCCCTGAGTATTGGGGTGCGTGTCTGCACTAGAGGGGCCTGACGTGGGCTCACTTCCCTGAGTATTGGGGTGCGTGTCTGCACTAGAGAGGCCTGACATGGGCTCACTTCCCTGAGTATTGGGGTGCGTGTCAGCACTAGAGGGGCCTGACGTGGGCTCACTTCCCTGAGTATTGGGGTGCGTGTCTGCACTAGAGAGGCCTGACGTGGGCTCACTTCCCTGAGTATTGGGGTGCGTGTCTGCACTAGAGAGGCCTGACATGGGCTCACTTCCCTGAGTATTGGGGTGCGTGTCTGCACTAGAGGGGCCTGACGTGGGCTCACTTCCCTGAGTATTGGGGTGCGTGTCTGCACTAGAGAGGCCTGACGTGGGCTCACTTCCCTGAGTATTGGGGTGAGTGTCTGCACTAGAGGGGCCTGACGTGGGCTCACTTCCCTGAGTATTGGGGTGAGTGTCTGCACTACAGGGGCCTGATGGGGGCTCACTTCCCTGAGTATTGGGGTGCGTGTCTGCACTAGAGAGGCCTGACATGGGCTCACTTCCCTGAGTATTGGGGTGAGTGTCTGCACTACAGGGGCCTGACGTGGGCTCACTTCCCTGAGTATTGGGGTGAGTGTCTGCACTACAGGGGCCTGATGGGGGCTCACTTCCCTGAGTATTGGGGTGCGTGTCTGCACTAGAGAGGCCTGACGTGGGCTCACTTCCCTGAGTATTGGGGTGCGTGTCTGCACTAGAGGGGTCTGACATGGGCTCACTTCCCTGAGTATTGGGGTGCGTGTCTGCACTAGAGAGGCCTGACGTGGGCTCACTTCCCTGAGTATTGGGGTGAGTGTCTGCACTAGAGGGGCCTGACGTGGGCTCACTTCCCTGAGTATTGGGGTGCGTGTCTGCACTAGAGGGGACCGTCTCATCTGGTGTAGATTTTGCTTACACACATTATTCTGTACACTTTCCTGCCCCACGTCCACCTCTATGTCCTCCTCAGATAGCTGCATATCCCACACACGTTATCACCAGCCCTCGACCCCTCAGGGACATTATCACTGTCCCCGATCTGTGCCCCAGTAACAAAGCCCTCCTGCGGCTCCGCATTACCCTGACTCATGGATACGTGTCCATTGTCCTGCTGGGACTTGTGGTGCCACAGCTCCACGATGTTGCTCAGGGACAGCTGAAGGTGTTTGCAGCTGCTCTTGCCCACCTCCCAGTCCCTTCTGAAAAGAGAAACTTACAGGCTTCAGTATTAGTTGTGTCACTCGCCGGGGCTCATCTGGGGACACGGACCCTGATTGTGCTCTAGAGGAGCGGGATCCAGAGTCAATGTTCTGTCTCTGCTGTCAGAAACGTTCCTGGCTCCTGTAGGACTCGGCCAGGGGCCCCATCCTCTCCAGGACACAGTCCATCTCCTTCACCACCTCTATGCTCAGTGAGTGCAGCTTGGTATCGCACAATGTGTTACTATCGGGGTGCGCAGTTTTCAGGTTATATACACAGTCTATCTGCATCTGCAGCAGTTGTTTGTGGTGCTTTAACTCCCCCATTCTCCTTACCAGTTCCGGGATCTCCTCCGCCATCTGCAGCTCAGGTGCTCGTATGGTGTCCTTCACCTGCTGTCCTGGCCGGGGCAGGGTTCCAGGCTGTGTGGATTCACCGGTCTCCTGCCGCTTTCCCTTTCCAGCTTTGCTGCTTGTACCTACAGTTGCATCTGCTGAGGCTTGTTCACACTTTGCAGTGTTTGCAGACATAGGACGTTTGGGAACTCTTTGAGGCATTGCTGCAGATCTTGTGCGGCCTCGGAAGGCCAGGCTGGAAACCACAACTTGCTGTTTTAGGTTTTCTTGCAGAAGTCTGTCTCTGTGTGCAGGAGGGGGAGCTGCTCACCTGCTGCATGGCCTGTGCTCATCATCACCTCTGCACCTTGCTGGCCCGGCCTGGAAACTGCTGCAATCTTCACCGCACTTTCTTCATAACAACAATGTTACTTCCATTCTTTTCCTTCTGATGCTCCACTTTAGGAATAGTTTGGGAGTTTTCTCCCAGTGTAGGCCTGGAAGCCTGGGCCTTGCTGGGGGAAGTTCCCCGCCCAGGGTGACCCCTCCGGGCATGCTCCAGACATCAGGAGAGCTACTGACACACGTCCTCACAGCTAGGAGCAGTATTATAGTAGTTATATTCTTGTACATAGGAGCAGTATTATAGTAGTTATATTCTTGTACATAGGAGGCAGTATTATAGTAGTTATATTCTTGTACATAGGAGCAGTATTATAGTAGTTATATTCTTGTACATAGGAGCAGTATTATAGTAGTTATATTCTTGTACATAGGAGCAGTATTATAGTAGTTATATTCTTGTACATAGGAGCAGTATTATAGTAGTTATATTCTTGTACATAGGAGCAGTATTATAGTAGTTATATTCTTGTACATAGGAGCAGTATTATAGTAGTTATAGTCTTGTACATAGGAGCAGTATTATAGTAGTTATATTCTTGTACATAGGAGCAGTATTATAGTAGTTATATTCCTGTACATAGGAGCAGTATTATAGTAGTTATATTCTTGTACATAGGAGGCAGTATTATAGTAGTTATATTCTTGTACATAGGAGGCAGTATTATAGTAGTTATATTCTTGTACATAGGAGGCAGTATTATAGTAGTTATATTCTTGTACATAGGAGCAGTATTATAGTAGTTATATTCTTGTACATAGGAGCAGTATTATAGTAGTTATATTCTTGTACATAGGAGCAGTATTATAGTAGTTATATTCCTGTACATAGGAGCAGTATTATAGTAGTTATATTCTTGTACATAGGAGGCAGTATTATAGTAGTTATATTCTTGTACATAGGAGCAGTATTATAGTAGTTATATTCTTGTACATAGGAGCAGTATTATAGTAGTTATATTCTTGTACATAGGAGGCAGTATTATAGTAGTTATATTCTTGTACATAGGAGCAGTATTATAGTAGTTATATTCTTGTACATAGGAGCAGTATTATAGTAGTTATATTCTTGTACATAGGAGCAGTATTATAGTAGTTATATTCTTGTACATAGGAGGCAGTATTATAGTATTTAGCATTTTTCAATTCCATCTTATAACAAACACAATAAGAAGTCATTAGAGCTGATTTTCTTCACCACATTTATTACAACATTGCATACAAAATTCTCTGCCCTCTCATGTTTATGTCATTATAGCACCAGATAGAAGATCAGAAGAGATCCATTCTGACTTACATCCTGTATTATACTCCAGAGCTGCACTCACTATTCTGCTGGTGGAGTTAAGGTGGACTGTTAATTATGTGTTGCCTTTGGAGGCAGAACAAGGTTTTGAGGAGATAGGACTTAGGGATAAATGTGTAATTTATGGATGAAATTTATTGAATGGTGACCAGTCTTAATTAAATAAAAGTTTAATCCTTGAAAAATTAGATGTTTTACATCTTCCTAATAGACTTTGTATTTGAATTCCTCAGCATTTCAAAAACCTCTGCTTGCTGTCAATTAATGGCAACCAGTAAATATAGACGTCTATTAGAAAGCTGCAGACTGTCTCATTATACAGTGATTACGCTCGGCGACTGGACGACTTGGGGTTCACTGTGTGCGCAATGCAGACTCGCTGCTTAAATATATTATTGATGTGGGGGGGGGGGGGTGTTGAGGGTCTTTCTGTGATCTTAAGACCACCTTTTACCACTTCCTCCCGCCATCAGAGGACAAGGGCCGGGCACAGAGCCAGGTGATTCCTATGTACAAACACTTTACATATATGTCATGGATGAAGTCAGGAGCAGTTAACCCTGCGCGGCCCCTTCATCCATCCTGACGTTATCCACAGCACATACATAGATAAGAATATATATATATATACAGAGGGCGAATATTACCCCAAATATAAAATAACCAGCACTGCTGTATACAAGACACAATACAAAAGGTGAAAATGTACAACAACCAGGGGACACGCCCGCCAGTCCCCCACCCCTGCCCAATATTTGGCTTTAAGTTCTTTATCGAATGGCGGAGGACGCGGAGTGGTCGCCACAGAGTTGTGGGAGGGGCTCCGGTGGACGCACTGTCCTATAATGACCTGGAATCCAGGTCCGGCCGCCGTATGACCCCTCAGGGCTGAATATGGTGATGTCATTCCGGAGATAGATGTGAGGTGACCCGATTCCAGAAGTCAGACGAGATGGGGGATGTTCGGCCTCCTCAAAGTTCGTGAAGATCCCGCCATTAAATTCCCTATTATTGCTTCACGGCAAAAATGCGGAAAGATTTACCTTCTTTGCGGTTCTTAATGCTGGAATACAAAGCAAACAGTCAGAACGCTCTGTTCATCCTGAGCCCCCTTGTTCATGAATAGAACTCTAGAATTACAGTGAATACTGACACTGGTATGGCAACAAATTTCTATGCCATGCAGGTTCCCTGTGAAGCTGGGTGACACCCTAGGCTACTTTCACATTAGCGTTTTTTGCGGATCCGTTAGGGCTCTGCAAAAACTCTTCCGTTACCATAATACAACCGCACGCATCCGTCATGACCGGATCCGGTTGTATTATGTCTTCTATAGCCATGACGGATCCGTATTGAACACCATTGAGGACGGATTCATGTTCTATTGTGTCAGAGAAAACGGATCCATCTCCATTGACTTCCATTGTGTGTTAGGACGGATCCGTCTTGCTCCGCACCACATCGCGGATAGAAAAACGCTGCTTGCAGCGCGATTCTGTCCGCGATGGGAGCGCAACCAAACGGAACTGAATGCATTTTGGTGCCCTCCGTTTCGTTCAGTTCAGTTTTGTCTCCATTGACGATGAATGGGGACAAAACTGAAGCGTTTTCTTCCGCTTTTGAGCCCCTATGACGGATCTGAATAGCGGAATTGAAAACGCAGATGTGTAAGTAGCCTTATCATCCACATATGACTGAGCAATATATGGAGGAGACCACCTTGGAAAGCGGTGATGGGGGCACAGACCGCAAGGTGGATTCTACTGGGGGTGGGACAAATACGCATATAAGACTGGACTGGCCCTTTAAGCCCTCAGCCCCACAATGCCATTACCTCTCTGAGTGGATCCCGTTTTTATTGGAGCCCAAATAATGATTTTTCCTGTCCACGGGCATCACATCCACGTATCCCCCGGACTCATCTTTAATGACACCGGCGTGAACGGCCGTCCGACAAATGCTGGACGTCTAGAAGAGAAGAGAATGTCATTACCCAAGAGACTGACAACTAAAACGTGAGTTAGAAGTTGTCACAGCCCCGCCCCCTGTCACTGACTTCACTGTGTATAGAAGTCAGTAGCACGGTCTGATCTAGAACCCGGCGGGATGTTTACGCCGGATCGGCTTTGTGCTGTGTTCTGGCAGAGGCTTCATCTCCTTACAAGGGCAGAGTCGGCTGCAGCTGTATCAGGGGCCACACTGCGGCCGCTCTAAATCTGGCTCCTTGTGCTGGGAAGAAAATCTCAGCCATTCTTCTACAAGTTTCACAGGGGAAGTGTCCGCCCTGTGCAGCGTCATGGAACAGTCCAGCCAAAATATCCGACCCCATGCCTGATGCCATTAGAACAGAACCCACGACTGGTCAGGTGCACGGCGCCTCGGCTGGAAACCAGCTGGAAAGCTTAGGCTTCAAGTGCTCTTCCCAGCCACTGGGGCCCAAAAAGGAGCTGATCTCAAGGGTCTGGGACGTCAGGTGGATCTGTACACAGCTGAGGGTTTGCTACAATGTATCTGTCTGGACAATCCTCAGACTCCTGACAGATTGTTACAATGTATCTGTCTGGACAATCCTCAGACTCCTGACAGATTGTTGCAATGTATCTGTCTAGACAATCCTCAGACTCCTGACAGATTGTTACAATGTATCTGTCTGGACAATCCTCAGACTCCTGACAGATTGTTACAATGTATCTGTCTAGACAATCCTCAGACTCCTGACAGATTGTTACAATGTATCTGTCTGGACAATCCTCCGACTCCTGACAGATTGTTACAATGTATCTGTCTGGACAATCCTCCGACTCCTGACAGATTGTTACAATGTATCTGTCTAGACAATCCTCCTCCTCCTGACAGATTGTTACAATGTATCTGTCTGGACAATCCTCAGACTCCTGACAGATTTTTACAATGTATCTGTCTAGACAATTCTCCGCCTCCTGACAGATTGTTACAATGTATCTGTCTAGACAATCCTCAGACTCCTGACAGATTGTTACAATGTATCTGTCTGGACAATCCTATGCCTCCTGACAGATTGTTACAATGTATCTGTCTAGACAATCCTCCGCCTCCTGACAGATTGTTACAATGTATCTGTCTAGACAATCCTCCGACTCCTGACAGATTGTTACAATGTATCTGTCTAGACAATCCTCCGACTCCTGACAGATTGTTACAATGTATCTGTCTGGACAATCCTCAGACTCCTGACAGATTGTTACAATGTATCTGTCTAGACAATCCTCCGACTCCTGACAGATTGTTACAATGTATCTGTCTGGACAATCCTCCGACTCCTGACAGATTGTTACAATGTATCTGTCTAGCCAATCCTCCGCCTCCTGACAGATTGTTACAATGTATCTGTCTAGACAATCCTCAGACTCCTGACAGATTGTTGCAATGTATCTGTCTAGACAATCCTCCGACTCCTGACAGATTGTTACAATGTATCTGTCTGGACAATCCTCCGACTCCTGACAGATTGTTACAATGTATCTGTCTGGACAATCCTCCGACTCCTGACAGATTGTTACAATGTATCTGTCTGGACAATCCTCCGACTCCTGACAGATTGTTACAATGTATCTGTCTGGACAATCCTCAGACTCCTGACAGATTGTTACAATGTATCTGTCTAGACAATCCTCAGACTCCTGACAGATTGTTACAATGTATCTGTCTAGACAATCCTCCGCCTCCTGACAGATTGTTACAATGTATCTGTCTGGACAATCCTCCGACTCCTGACAGATTGTTACAATGTATCGGTCTGGACAATCCTCGGACTCCTGACAGATTGTTACAATGTATCTGTCTAGACAATCCTGTTTCCTAACATTCGCTTCATCATAAGAAACCAAATCACGAGACACACATGTGCTGTTCATATGACCAGCAGGATTCGCACTGCGGAGGCCGCCATCTTGAGGAGTCATAACAGCGCGGCCCCCCTACCAATAATTCATGGACACTATGAATCCCCATGGATATCACTGATCCATTCCTCTTATACTCCAGTCACATCCAGAGCTGCATTCACTCCGCCACTGGTCTGTTATTATAATCCAGGACAGAGCGTTCTGCGGTCGCTGTCTGTCGGGGGCTGCGGGGACGGCTTATGTACTGATGTCAGTGATGGGGAATGGGCTGTGAATGATCTGGATATGTCAGGAATGTCGCAGTACAAGGCTGGCATCATCCGTCTGCCTGACCCCCACATTAGCCCCGTGTGTACTCTGCGCCGGACCCGTGACTACTTACATCTGCATAAATATTCGAGCCGATGACGGGCGCCCAGTGCGAGGGCTCATCCTTACAGTGGCTGGGGCAGGAGAACCTGCGCAGGGAGAGGAAATGGTTAATACCGAGGATCAGGTGAAATCCTCCCCTGTACCCCCTCTGCTTGCCCACAGGTCCCCATCCCCCGCAACACCCCTCCTTACCTGGGACAGTGCTTCGCCGGCTTCTCGTACGGACAGATCTCCGCCACCGTGGAGTAACAATCAATTGTCTGCACTGAGGGGGGATGAGAGGGAGAGTTGTTATGTACACCCCGATATATACCTCTAATGTACACCCCGATATATACCTCTAATGTACACCCCGATATACACCCTCTAATGTACACCCCGATATATACCTCTAATGTACACCCCGATATACACCCTCTAATGTACACCCCGATATATACCTCTAATGTACACCCCGATATACACCCTCTAATGTACACCCCGATATATACCTCTAATGTACACCCCGATATACACCCTCTAATGTACACCCCGATATATACCTCTAATGTACACCCCGATATACACCCTCTAATGTACACCCCGATATATACCCTCTAATGTACACCCCGATATATACCTCTAATGTACACCCCGATATATACCTCTAATGTACACCCCGATATATACCTCTAATGTACACCCCGATATATACCTCTAATGTACACCCCGATATATACCTCTAATGTACACCCCGATATATACCTCTAATGTACACCCCGATATATACCTCTAATGTACACCCCGATATATACCCTCTAATGTACACCCCGATATACACCCTCTAATGTACACCCCGATATATACCCTCTAATGTACACCCCGATATACACCCTCTAATGTACACCCCGATATATACCTCTAATGTACACCCCAATATATACCTCTAATGTACACCCCGATATACACCCTCTAATGTACACCCCGATATACACCCTCTAATGTACACCCCGATATACACCCTCTAATGTACACCCCAAAATATACCCTCTAATGTACACCCCGATATACACCCTCTAATGTACACCCCAATATATACCTCTAATGTACACCCCGATATACACCCTCTAATGTACACCCCGATATACACCCTCTAATGTACACCCCGATATACACCCTCTAATGTACACCCCGATATATACCTCTAATGTACACCCCGATATACACCCTCTAATGTACACCCCGATATATACCCTCTAATGTACACCCCGATATACACCCTCTAATGTACACCCCGATATATACCTCTAATGTACACCCCAATATATACCCTCTAATGTACACCCCGATATATACCTCTAATGTACACCCCGATATATACCTCTAATGTACACCCCGATATACACCCTCTAATGTACACCCCGATATACACCTCTAATGTACACCCCGATATACACCCTCTAATGTACACCCCGATATACACCCTCTAATGTACACCCCGATATATACCTCTAATGTACACCCCGATATACACCCTCTAATGTACACCCCGATATATACCTCTAATGTACACCCCGATATATACCCTCTAATGTACACCCCGATATATACCTCTAATGTACACCCCGATATATACCTCTAATGTACACCCCGATATATACCTCTAATGTACACCCCGATATACACCCTCTAATGTACACCCCGATATACACCCTCTAATGTACACCCCGATATACACCCTCTAATGTACACCCCGATATATACCTCTAATGTACACCCCGATATACACCCTCTAATGTACACCCCGATATATACCTCTAATGTACACCCCGATATATACCCTCTAATGTACACCCCGATATATACCCTCTAATGTACACCCCGATATATACCTCTAATGTACACCCCGATATACACCATCTAATGTACACCCCAATATACACCCTCTAATGTACACCCCGATATATACCTCTAATGTACACCCCGATATATACCTCTAATGTACACCCCGATATGCACCCTCTAATGTACACCCCAATATACACCCTCTAATTCACACCCCTAATGGACATACCCCATATACTCCCCGTGTCTCCTCCATATAAACCCCAATACATAGGTCATATATAGTGGTGTACTTCTACATATACCCCATTTACCCTGTGTACAGACCCCCAGGTATCCCCCCAGGCGGCTCTCCGTCCTCACCTGTCACTTTTGACACCATGAATGAATTTCCAGGTTTGAATTTACTGTAGGAAAAAAAAAAACAATCGTCAGCTCTGGGAATTCTGGGAATCTATGGACAGATAGAAAATGTCGCAACTTACCTCAGTGACTCCACACCGTTCCTGGTGGACTTGACAAAGAACTGCAGCCGCCCCTTCCGGGTGATGTCCACCAGACCGCCACTGTTGTCAATGACCCCATAATGTATGGCCGCTCTGCACAGGCTGGACATCTAGAGGGCGCAACAGCGGGAAATGTGAGCGGGGAAGGGGCACAGGACGGAGGGGGCATAGGAAAGAGGTAAGTAGGGGGTATGAAGAGCAGTGGTACAAAGAATAGAAGGGGGAGGGGTGTAGGATGGCGGTATGGTCACCCATCAGGCCCCTAAACCCGGACCCATTAGAACATTATCTCCAGGAGACACTTACGCTCTCATAGAACAGGGTCCCAAAGACCTTCACCTTCTTGTTTGCACAGCCGGCCGGACAGAAAT
Source organism: Bufo bufo (assembly GCF_905171765.1). Classification (NCBI taxonomy): domain Eukaryota; kingdom Metazoa; phylum Chordata; class Amphibia; order Anura; family Bufonidae; genus Bufo; species Bufo bufo. The sequence continues at coordinate 146,633,681 of NC_053398.1, read as the reverse complement.
ACCTGGAACCGAAGAAAAGGCAATGAACCAAGCGCAGATTATTACAGATTACTGAGGTATTATCGTAAATTCTAATAGATTAGTAGATTATAATGGATTAGTACAGATTATTCATATTTAGTACATGTCTGGAGACCCCCTTTAAGTGATGATGATCTGTAGGGGTCTGATGCCTCCACGTGCAGAAATATTGTCCTAACGAGTGAAGTGGAACGAGGACATAGTGTTTATTTTGCCACTTTAGCTCCGCCCCCATGAACAGCCGGTGGATTATACCGCCAGCGCCATATGTGCCCTGTGACTCAGCGCTGGCGATGACTGAACCTCTTCTTCCCTCCATAGATTGTTATGTCACCGTGGTTACCCCAAATTCACATCCCCAGCAAAGACCTATTAATCTGCCTGAAGAATGTGGGGGTGAAGTATGGGCAGTGACCGGGGAGGGGGCACCGCCGCCGGGCACAAAATATATTTTATTCTGTGGATTTCAGTGAGCGAATAATATCTGCAGTATAAACCTGACTGTCCAGCCTGGAATGTCAGCAAAATATTCATAAGAAGCTATGAGAGCGGCACGAGGTACAGAAACCTCATGCCTCAGCAAAAGATCCCTGTGCCCAGATATCTGCACCGCTCCAGAGGGAAGCAAAAGATCCCTGTGCCCAGATATCTGCACCGCTCCAGAGGGAAGCAAAAGATCCCTGTGCCCAGATATCTGCACCGCTCCAGAGGGAAGCAAAAGATCCCTGTGCCCAGATATCTGCACCGCTCCAGAGGGAAGCAAAAGATCCCTGTGCCCAGATATCTGCACCGCTCCAGAGGGAAGCAACAGATCCCTGTGCCCAGATATCTGCACCGCTCCAGAGGGAAGCAAAAGATCCCTGTGCCCAGATATCTGCACCGCTCCAGAGGGAAGCAAAAGATCCCTGTGCCCAGATATCTGCACCGCTCCAGAGGGAAGCAACAGATCCCTGTGCCCAGATATCTGCACCGCTCCAGGGGGAAGCAAAAGATCCCTGTGCCTAGATATCTGCACCGCTCCAGAGGGAAGCAAAAGATCCCTGTGCCCAGATATCTGCACCGCTCCAGAGAGAAGCAAAAGATCCCTGTGCCCAGATATCTGCACCGCTCCAGAGGGAAGCAAAAGATCCCTGTGCTCAGATATCTGCACCGCTCCAGAGAGAAGCAAAAGATCCCCGTGGCCAGATATCTGCACCGCTCCAGAGGGAAGCAAAAGATCCCTGTGCCCAGATATCTGCACCGCTCCAGAGGGAAGCAAAAGATCCCTGTGCCCAGATATCTGCACCGCTCCAGAGGGAAGCAACAGATCCCTGTGCCCAGATATCTGCACCGCTCCAGGGGGAAACAAAAGATCCTTGTGCCCAGATATCTGCACCGCTCCAGAGGGAAGCAAAAGATCCCTGTGCCCAGATATCTGCACCGCTCCAGAGGGAAGCAAAAGATCCCTGTGCCCAGATATCTGCACCGCTCCAGAGGGAAGCAAAAGATCCCTGTGCCCAGATATCTGCACCGCTCCAGAGGGAAGCAACAGATCCCTGTGCCCAGATATCTGCACCGCTCCAGAGGGAAGCAAAAGATCCCTGTGCCCAGATATCTGCACCGCTCCAGAGAGAAGCAAAAGATCCCTGTGCCCAGATATCTGCACCGCTCCAGAGGAAAGCAACAGATCCCTGTGCCCAGACATCTGCACCGCTCCAGGGGGAAGCAACAGATCCCTGTGCCCAGATATCTGCACCGCTCCAGGGGGAAGCAAAAGATCCCTGTGCCCAGATATCTGCACCGCTCGTGAGAGAAGCAAAAGATCCCTGTGCCCAGATATCTGCACCGCTCCAGAGGAAAGCAACAGATCCCTGTGCCCAGATATCTGCACCGCTCCAGAGGGAAGCAAAAGATCCCTGTGCCCAGATATCTGCACCGCTCCAGAGGGAAGCAAAAGATCCCTGTGCCCAGATATCTGCACCGCTCCAGAGGGAAGCAAAAGATCCCTGTGCCCAGATATCTGCACCGCTCCAGAGGGAAGCGAAAGATCCCTGTGCCCAGATATCTGGACCGCTCCAGAGGGAAGCAAAAGATCCCTGTGCCCAGATATCTGCACCGCTCCAGGGGGAAGCAACAGATCCCTGTGCCCAGATATCTGCACCGCTCCAGAGAGAAGCAAAAGATCCCCGTGCCCAGATATCTGCACCGCTCCAGAGAGAAGCAAAAGATCCCTGTGCCCAGATATCTGCACCGCTCCAGAGGGAAGCAAAAGATCCCTGTGCCCAGATATCTGCACCGCTCCAGAGGGAAGCAAAAGATCCCTGTGCCCAGATATCTGCACCGCTCCAGAGGGAAGCAACAGATCCCTGTGCCCAGATATCTGCACCGCTCCAGAGGGAAGCAAAAGATCCCTGTGCCCAGATATCTGCACCGCTCCAGAGAGAAGCAAAAGATCCCTGTGCCCAGATATCTGCACCGCTCCAGAGGGAACCAGCAGCAGATTTGGGTCTTGTTTTCTCTCTCAGCTCATGCTGAGGGGGCGGGCTCTTCCTGCTGTGATGTCAGAGCTGGGCTGCAGGCTCCTCCTCCCCTCTCAAAGCATGCACAGAGAGAGAAGCTGCAGCTCCATCCCCCTCCTCCCCTTCTAATATTTCCGATTTTACAGATATTCGCTGTCTGAGGCGGTATATGAAAATCTACAGGGAAACTGAGGGCAGGAAGAGAGGCGGAAGAGTGCAGGAAGAAGTTAGGAAGAGTGAGGCAAGAGGGCAGGAGGAAGACAGACAAAAAGGACACGATGAGTATAACAAGAAGGCAGGAACATGGCAGAAATAAAGTGGGAACAGGGCAGGAAGAGATCAGGAAGAGGATGGGAAGAGATCAGGAAGAGGATGGGAAGAGGGCTACCGGATAGAGTGCATGCCAGGAGATTACAGAGAGCTTGTACCTGTTGCAGGTGGATGCTTTACACTTATCCCTCATCCTTGTCTCACATTTGATGACTTGGGCTGGAAAAGAAAAATTCTATATCAAGAGAATGTATTCTCAGTGATGTCACCGCTGATCTCTAGTGAATGGATAGGCGGCATTCTCAGTGATGTCACCGCTGATCTCTACTGATGGATAGGCGGCATTCTCAGTGATGTCACTGCTGATCTCTAGTGAATGGATAGGCGGCATTCTCAGTGATGTCACCGCTGATCTCTACTGAATGGATAGGCGGCATTCTCAGTGATGTCACCGCTGATCTCTAGTGAATGGATAGGCGGCATTCTCAGTGATGTCACCGCTGATCTCTAGTGAATGGATAGGCTGCATTCTCAGTGATGTCACCGCTGATCTCTAGTGAATGGATAGGCTGCATTCTCAGTGATGTCACCGCTGATCTCTAGTGAATGGATAGGCGGCATTCTCAGTGATGTCACCGCTGATCTCTAGTGAATGGATAGGCGGCATTCTCAGTGATGTCACCGCTGATCTCTAGTGAATGGATAGGCGGCATTCTCAGTGATGTCACCGCTGATCTCTAGTGAATGGATAGGCTGCATTCTCAGTGATGTCACCGCTGATCTCTAGTGAATGGATAGGCTGCATTCTCAGTGATGTCACCGCTGATCTCTAGTGATAGATAGGCGGCATTCTCAGTGATGTCACCGCTGATCTCTAGTGAACGGATAGGCGGCATTCTCACTGCTGTCACCGCTGCTCTCTAGTGAATGGATAGGCTGCATTCTCAGTGATGTCACCGCTGATCTCTAGTGAATTGATAGGCGGCATTCTCAGTGATGTCACCGCTGATCTCTAGTGAATGGATAGGCTGCATTCTCAGTGATGTCACCGCTGATCTCTAGTGAATGGATAGGCTGCATTCTCAGTGATGTCACCGCTGATCTCTAGTGAATGGATAGGCTGCATTCTCAGTGATGTCACCGCTGATCTCTAGTGAATTGATAGGCGGCATTCTCAGTAATGTCACCGCTGATCTCTAGTGATGGATAGGTGCCATTCTCAGTGATGTCAACGCTCTTACTCATTAGGTTCTCCGGCTGCGTTGTTTTTGGCACAACTTTTGGCTTGTTGATCTTTTCATGCACCCAGATCACCGTCTCTTCAGGGACACGAGGAGATTCGATCTCATTGGTCTCATAAGTCTCTGCCGCTCCAGCGCGCTTGTCACCTGCAGGACAAGAACAGGACATTAAACCATCGGCGGAAGGTTCCCTGGTACACAAGACGAGCAGCAACCTCCATGAACCTCTGAATCGGGGATGCCTGGCCCAGGACAGGACGTGGCAAATCACGAGCAGCACCAGGAATAACCACAGGAGGTGCAGAGAGAGAAGGTTCTGGAAAATCTGCTTCTCATTTACTCTGTGTCAACAAAAACCGCAACGGAAGGTAATGTCCTATACAGAGAGCCATTGATGATAGTGGATATAAAGGGCCAGCAGCACATGGCATAAAAACTGCATAAAACACCATAAGAAATGGTCTGGAGCCCAGCATCGGAGGTATACAGCACTAGGTCCTATAGGATACAATGAGTCATCCGCATTACAGCACTGCAAAGTAAGGACATGAATGAACTGAGCGAGATCCGACACAGCCAAAGTTCAGAAACTGCTCCTATAAATCTCACTGTGCCTTTAAGGCAGCACATAAACCACCAGGCGGATTTTGGCACAGCACCGGGCGGATGAAGACTTAATGGAAATTACATAAGAGACCAAAATGTGTAAAAGGCACGAAATCCACGAACTGCAGGCAGATTCCAGTGATTTATTGTGAAAATAATGAAGCAGAGTTCCCCCTCATCATGGGAACCTCAATATTTGGTTGTGGATCATCAGTCAGTACCAAACTGAGCATTCAAGATCATCGGAGTAGTATGGTGGGGAAACGTACACCTGATGATGCCTGCTGCCAGTCAGGAACATGAGGACAGAGAGAAGGATGGAGGAAAGGACAGAGTGAAGGATGGAGAGGAGGACTGAGAGAAGGACAGAACGAGGAGAGAAAATCGGGGAGAAGAACAGAGAGATGAGGCAAGATCGGTGAGAGGGACGGGAGAGATGAGAGAATATCTGGGAGAAGGACGGAGAGATGAGTGAAGATCGGGAAGAAGGACGGAGAGATGAGAGAATATCGATGAGAAGGACGGAGAGATGAGAGAATATCGGTGAGAAGGATGGAGAGATGAGTGAAGATCGGGAAGAAGGACGAAGAGATGAGAGAATATCGGTGAGAAGGACGGAGAGATGAGAAAAGATCGGGGAGAAGGACGGAGAGATGAGAGAATATCTGGGAGAAGGACGGAGAGATGAGAGAATATCGGGGAGAAGGACGGAGAGATGAGGGAAGATCTGGGAGAAGAATGGAGAGATGAGAAAAGATCGGGGAGAAGGACAGAGAGATGAGAGAAGATCGGAGAAAAGGAAAGAATGATGAGAGAAGATCGCATTGAAGGACGGAGAGATAAGAGAAGATCGGGGAGAAGGACAGAATGAGGAGGGAAGATTGGGGAGAGGGACGGAGAGATGAGAGAAGATCGGGGAGGAGGACAGAATGAGAAGAGAAGGATGGAGAAATAAGACTAGATCGTGGATAAGGATGGAGCCGGGAAAGAAGGTCAGAGAGAAGGACGGAAAGATGAGAGAAGATCGGGGAGAAGGGTGGAGAGATGACAGGAGATAGTGGATAAGGATGGAGCCAGGAAAGAAGGTCAGGGAGAAGGACGGAAAGATGAGAGAAGACCGGGGAGAAGGGTGGAGAGATGACAGGAGATAGTGGATAAGGATGGAGCCGGGAAAGAAGGTCAGAGAGAAGGACGGAAAGATGAGAGAAGATCGGGGAGAAGGGTGGAGAGATGACAGGAGATAGTGGATAAGGATGGAGCCAGGAAAGAAGGTCAGGGAGAAGTATGGAAAGATAAGAGAAGACTGGGAAGAAGGATGGAGTCAAGAGAGAAGATCAGGGAGGACAGAGGAGATTGGGGAGAAGGATGGAACGAGGGGAGAAAGACGGAATGAGGAGTGAAGATCGGAGATCAGAGAAGATTGGGGAGAAGGACGGCGCGAGAAGAGAAAATCAGGGAGAAAGACGGCGCGGGGAGACATAATCGGAGAGAAGGACGGAACAAAGAGAGAAGATCAGGAAGAAGGACAGAACAAGGAGAGAAGAACGGGGAGAAGAACGGAGCCAGAAGAGAAGAACGGGGAGACTGATGGAGCAAAGAGAATAGATCAGGGAGAAGGAATGAGAGATGAGACAAGATCGTGGATAAGGACGGAGCCAGGAAAGAAGGTCAGGGAGAAAAACAGAAAGATAAGAGAAGATCGGGATAAGGACGGAGAGATGAGATAAGATCAGGGAGAAGGACTGAGAAAAGATAAGATCAGGCAGAAAGATGGCGCAAAGAATGGGGAGAAGGATGAAAAGGAAGATGGAATGAGAATAGAAGGATGGATAAAAAATATAATAAGTGAAAGACTGAATGAGAAGGGAAGGACAGAGAGATGGACAAGGTGAGAAGACAAGGGTATAGCGAAGGATGGAGAGAATAATGGAGAGAAGGACTAAGCAGAGAATGGGTAGAAGGACAGACACATAAACAATTATAAGGACAAAGATAAGAACCAAGAGGAGGATGGAGCAAAGGACAGAGTGAAGATAGAAGGATGGACAAAAAAGGAGTGAAGGGCCGAGTGAGAAGATAAGGATAGAGAGATAGACAGAATGAGAAGAGGAGGACAGAGAGTGAGGAGAGAAGATCAGGAAGAAGGATGGAGTGATTAACAGGGAGAAGGACGAAGAGGAGGATGGAGTGAAGGATGGAATGAGGATAGAAGGATGGACATAAAACAAGAGTAAAGGATGAAGCGAGAAGGATTGAGTGAAGAATAGATAGATGGAGAGAAGGACAAAGGCGATCACTAAGAGGATGGTGGAGCGAAGGATGGAGTGAGAGTAGAAGGATGGGCAAAAAAGAGAAGGATGAAGCGAGAAGAGAAGGATAGAGAGAAGGATGGAGCGAAGGATTGAGAGATGGATGGTAAGCAGGACAGAGCAAAGGATGGAGGGGGGATGGGACAAGGAGGGATGAGAAGAAGGACAGAGAGAAGTAAGAGGCAAAAGATGCAGAACGGAGCAAGAAGAGAAAGATGAAGAGATGGAAGAAAGAAAAGGATGGAGAGGAAGATGGTGTGAAGGATGGAGAAAATAGAGAAGGACGGAGAGATGGATGGAGTGGAGGACAGAAAGAAAAAAACAAGGGAAAAGACAGAGAGAAGGATGGAGAAGGACACAGTAGATGGAGTGGAGGCCACCAAGAAAAAAGAAGCAAAGGCGGAAGATAGAAAAGGACGGTGGGAAGGACAAAAGGAAGCACTGAGGGATGGATGAAGAGGATGAAGGAGCAAAAGATGGAGAGAGGGACAAAGGGAAGGACAGAGCGCAGAATTGAGTGAAAGACGGAGAGGAGGAGGACAGAGCAGCTTGCCTGTCATTATTAGTGAATATAATGCTATATGTACAGTAAATACTGACAGTCACGCAGGTAGAGCACATAACACAGATCTCCATGTTGTTCCGGATCTGTGGAAAGCGTAGAACCCCTGGGTAGATTTGAGAATCTGATTTCAGTTTGGAGGACGTTATCTCCATTGTACATGTCTCTAGGACACTTCACAGGCCTTTACCTTTGTAGCAGAGGTTATTTTTGCAGTTGCCTCCATAGCTGGGTGGGCACTCGGAGCATGGCCGGCCATTCTTATAAGGGGCTTCACCAATCCAGTTCCCCCTAAAAAAGGAGCAAAAAATATAATCAGTGCGGCTGGTCCAGCAGTCCTCTGTGCTGCTGTGAGCTCCTGAACGGCTGTGCACTGTGACCGGGAGGAATATTCAGATTAGAATTAGAACTCTCCCCCAGGAAGATGCAGAGGATTATCTGGTGGCGCCGCTTATCACACTGTCACAGCCACTGCTCTGCACATAGCTAACATGTGTCTCTATGGCAGGATGATTCACAGACGCTGGGTAAATGGTTTTGCAGCTGCATGAATGGCCTGCTTGTGCCTCTGTGGGGGGAAGGGGGTGTAGACGGCAGGGCTCTTACTTTGGGGAATAGTTGCAGACGAGGTAGACGGCGTTCTCCCAGATCTCTCCCCACACGTTCATCCTCTTGCAGATGTTCACCGCGCAGCCCACTTTAGTGGTTGTGGCCCAGACAATCTGAAAAAGACGACATGAATGGCAGCAGGTTGTGATGGGCGGGGGACGGACAGCCGCGGTCATGGGGGCGGTCAGATAATGGGGCGGCCGCAGGTAGAATCTGATTCAGTGTTGATTCAGCTATATCAATCAGGAACATCCTGAACTGTGGGAGTTAGAAAGAGGGGTCTGATAACTCCCAACATCCCCACATATACAGACACCACTCCCCACATCTCTCTCCCCAACCCAAGCATGGACCCTGGGATTGACTCCTAGTTCCAGCATCCACTGCCCACAGCACCTTGCCTTTTCCCCTAATAGACCAAGCATGAACCAGATGATGGACTACCACTCCTAGCATACACCTACCTGGGTGTAATGGGTGCACATGGGTCCGGCACACCGCTCTGGACAGTAGGGGTTACACTCATGGGGATACGGATATGTGTAGTCTTTCACCTCGTCGTACCAGGACTGGACGTGAAATGCTGGCGATCGATACCTAGAGTAGAACAAAGGGTTAACGACATAGCGGAGACATCACAGACAATGGCCGGCCACCGCCACGTTCTCACCTGCCCCAGTGCACCGCCAGGTTCTGTCCGATGGACATGATCAGGTTGCTAGGTCCATGCTCCCACATGCACTGCTGCGCCCAGGCTTCTGATGACCTCTCCAGCTCATCGTCCCACGTCTGCAGGAAGAAAACACATCCTAAAGCCCGTGCGGTTTTTCCATTTGCTGTTGATTTGCTTGCTGTCAGTGAATGTGTAGTGCCCTGGAGCAAGGGTAGTTTGGAGTCTGGACATTTGCCCCTACTGTTATGTCATCCACCCCCTACTTTTTGGCACTTTGAAGGGTTAACTTGCACTGTGATTTATGCCATTGTGTATATATATATGTTTACTGTAACATATCCTGTTTATTTGCCGTTATTGCACTGAATTGTAGAAGGTGTTAATGCGAAGACTTTAGGACTTTCCATCCTGTGCACTGAGAAGCGAGTAATATTCCACTGCTGCTATAAGGGACTATGAGTTTTTGAGGGAAAACACAGACACTGTGAACTTTTGACTGTCTGGTTTAGTTCTGTTAGACGGTTGTTTGTGTCTGGAAACTGCTTAGGTTGAGGCCCAATACAAGCCAATGGAAGCCTTAAACTGCAACATTGTTTCTGTTAGGCTGTGCTTCTCCAGCTTCACCCCTCCCACTAGAAGGACCAGTTGGAAAATGTATATAAGGAGAGCCCCTAGTGTTCTGCAGATAGGGACCAGTCCTTAATAGGAAAGACTCTACCAGACTACTGAGTGACCAGAAGAAGACGCTGAGACTGGGATACCCTGTCACAGACCCTGGGCCTCCAGCTTTTGCCCAGGGAATCAGTCTTCTGAGAGAGAGAGGGACAGCTAGCTCAGACCTTTCTTCAGCACGGAACCTTCTTCTACCAGGCAGGAGACTGGAGAAGCCAGCCCTATGCCTCGTCTCAGGGAGGAGACTGGAGAAGCCAGCCCTATGCCTCGTCTCAGGGAGGAGACTGGAGAAGCCAGCCCTATGCCTCGTCTCAGGGAGGAGACTGGAGAAGTCAGCCCTATGCCTCGTCTCAGGGAGGAGACTGGAGAAGCCAGCCCTATGCCTCGTCTCAGGGAGGAGACTGGAGAAGCCAGCCCTATGCCTCGTCTCAGGGAGGAGACTGGAGAAGCCAGCCCTATGCTTCGTCTCAGGGAGGAGACTGCAGAAGCCAGCCCTGTGCCTCTTCTCAGGGAGGAGACTGCAGAAGCCAGCCCTGTGCCTCGTCTCAGGGAGGAGACTGGAGAAGCCAGCCCTATGCCTCGTCTCAGGGAGGAGACTGGAGAAGCCGTCCCTGTGCCTCGTCTCAGGGAGGAGACTGGAGAAGCCAGCCCTATGCCTCGTCTCAGGGAGGAGACTGGAGAAGCCAGCCCTATGCCTCGTCTCAGGGAGGAGACTGCAGAAGCCAGCCCTGTGCCTCTTCTCAGGGAGGAGACTGGAGAAGCCAGCCCTATACCTCGCCTTGCACCTAAATTCCTCCAGTAAAGAAGGCCGTGGTTACTGCAGACCCTGACCCTCTGGACTTATTTTTCATTGGGGTGCACCACGCCTTACCATCCCTTCTGCAAAGCAGCAACACGTGGTGACACATCGACGATGTCTGTGAGACCCCTCGTAGCGTTGGGGCCACCCCAAACACGGACACTGCAAATGGAACGCTCAGGCCAAAAACCTGCCCTGACCTAGTTCTAATGGGACACACGGAGTGCTGTCTGCATCTTTTGCATCCCCATTGAAGTGAATGGGTCTGCATCTAAGCCGGAAAAAGTGCGACTCGGATGCGGACCAACACAACAGTCGTGTGCATGAGGCCTTACCCATTATGGTTTCCAGACACATTTCACCTGCACTCTAAGGCCCCTTTCACACGGGCGAGTTTTCCGTGCGGGTGCAATGCGTGAGGTGAACGCATTGCACCCGCACTGAATCCCGACCCATTCATTTCTATGGGGCTGTGCACATGGGCGGTGATTTTCACGCTTTACTTGTGCGTTGCGTGAAAATCGCAGCATGCTCTATTTTGTGCGTTTTTCACGCAACGCAGGCCCCATAGAAGGGAATGGGACTGCGTGAAAATCACAAGCATCCGCAAGCAAGTGCGGATTCGGTGCGATTTTCACGCACGGTTGCTAGGAGACGATTGGGATGGGGACCCGATCATTATTATTTTCCCTTCTAACATGGTTATAAGGGAAAATAATAGCATTCTGAATACAGAATACATAGTAAAATAGCGCTGGAGGGGTTAAAAATAATAATAATTTAACTCACCTTAATCCACTTGATCGCGCAGCCGACATCTCTTCTGTCTTCATCTTTGCTGTGTACAGGAAAAGGACCTTTGATGACGTCACTGCGATCATCACATGGTCCGTCACATGATCCGTCACCATGGTAAAAGATCATGTGATGGACCATGTGATGTACCATGTGATGATCGCAGTGACGTCATCAAAGGTCCTATTCCTCAAAGAAGAAGACAGAAGAGATGTTGGCTGCGCAAACAAGTGGATTAAGGTGAGTTAAATTTTATTTTATTTTTTTTAACCCCTCCAGCGCTATTGTACTATGCATTATGTATTCAGAATGCTATTATTTTCCCTTATAACCATGTTATAAGGAAAAATATGCAATCTACAAAACACCTAACCCAAACCCGAAATTCTGTGAAGAAGTTCGGGTCTGGGTACCACATTTAGTTTTTTATCACGCACGTGCAAAACGCATTGCACCCGCGCGATAAAAACTGAACAACGGAACGCAATCGCAGTCAAAACTGACTGCAATTGGGTACCTACTCGCGCGGGTTTGCCGCAATGCACCAGGACGCATCCGGACCTAATCCGGACACGCTCGTGTGAAAGAGGGCTAAGTCCATTAGAGAGTCGTCTGTGTCCTTATAGAACAGAAACAGACATCCACATGACCGGCCGCCTCATTACACCATCCCTGGAGAGAATTCTCCCCGATTATTACACTGCAGACAACGAACGGTTAACACATTAAAACCTAGAGAACCTCCGATAGATGTAAATCAGCAACATCCTGAAGTGACAATGCCGCCTATCCATTCACTAGAGATCAGCGGTGACATCACTGAGAATGCCGCCTATCCATCACTAGAGATCAGCGGTGACATCACTGAGAATGCAGCCTATCCATCACTAGAGATCAGCGGTGACATCACTGAGAATGCCGCCTATCCATCACCAGAGATCAGCGGTGACATCACTGAGAATGCAGCCTATCCATTCACTAGAGATCAGCGGTGACATCACTGAGAATGCCGCCTATCCATCACTAGAGATCAGCGGTGACATCACTGAGAATGCAGCCTATCCATCACTAGAGATCAGCGGTGACATCACTGAGAATGCCGCCTATCCATCACCAGAGATCAGCGGTGACATCACTGAGAATGCAGCCTATCCATTCACTAGAGATCAGCGGTGACATCACTGAAATTGCCGCCCATCCATTCACTAGAGATCAGCGGTGACATCACTGAGAATGCCGCCCATCCATTCACTAGAGATCAGCGGTGACATCACTGAGAATGCAGCCTATCCATCCCCAGAGATCAGCGGTGACATCACTGAGAATGCAGCCTATCCATTCACTAGAGATCAGCGGTGACATCACTGAAATTGCCGCCCATCCATTCACTAGAGATCAGCGGTGACATCACTGAGAATACAGCCTATCCATTCACTAGAGATCAGCGGTGACATCACTGAGAATGCCGCCTATCCATCACTAGATATCAGCGGTGACATCACTGAGAATACAGCCTATCCATTCACTAGAGATCAGCGGTGACATCACTGAGAATGCCGCCTATCCATTCACTAGAGATCAGCGGTGACATCACTGAGAATGCAGCCTATCCATCACTAGAGATCAGCGGTGACATCACTGAGAATGCCGCCTATCCATTCACTAGAGATCAGCGGTGACATCACTGAGAATGCTGCCTATCCATTCACTAGAGATCAGCGGTGACATCACTGAGAATGCCGCCTATCCATCACTAGAGATCAGCGGTGACATCAATGAGAATGCTGCCTATCACTAGAGATCAGCGGTGACATCACTGACAATGACGCCTATCCATTCACTAGAGATCAGCGGTGACATCAATGAGAATGCAGCCTATCCATTCACTAGAGATCAGCGGTGACATCACTGAGAATGCCGCCTATCCATTCACTAGAGATCAGCGGTGACATCACTGAGAATGCAGCCTATCCATTCACTAGAGATCAGCGGTGACATCACTGAGAATGCCGCCTATCCATTCACTAGAGATCAGCGGTGACATCACTGAGAATGCCGCCTATCCATCACTAGAGATCAGCGGTGACATCACTGAGAATGCAGTCTATCTATTCACTAGAGATCAGCGGTGACATCACTGAGAATGCAGCCTATCCATCACTAGAGATCAGCGGTGACATCATTGAGAATGCAGCCTATCCATTCACTAGAGATCAGCGGTGACATCACTGAGAATGCCGCCTATCCGTCACTAGAGATCAGCGGTGACATCACTGAGAATGCTGCCTATCCATTCACTAGAGATCAGCGGTGACATCACTGAGAATGCAGCCTATCCATCACTAGAGATCAGCGGTGACATCACTGAGAATGCCGCCTATCCATTCACTAGAGATCAGCGGTGACATCACTGAGAATGCCGCCTATCCATTCACTAGAGATCAGCGGTGACATCACTGAGAATACCGCCTATCCATTCACTAGAGATCAGCGGTGACATCACTGAGAATGCAGCCTATCCATCACTAGAGATCAGCGGTGACATCACTGAGAATGCCGCCTATCCATTCACTAGAGATCAGCGGTGACATCACTGAGAATGCAGCCTATCCATTCACTAGAGATCAGCGGTGACATCACTGAGAATGCCGCCTATCCATTCACTAGAGATCAGCGGTGACATCACTGAGAATGCTGCCTATCCATCACTAGAGATCAGCGGTGACATCACTGAGAATGCCGCCTATGCTATCACTAGAGATCAGCGGTGACATCACTGAGAATGCCGCCTATCCATCACTAGAGATCAGCGGTGACATCACTGAGAATGCCGCCTATCCATCACTAGAGATCAGCGGTGACATCACTGAGAATGCCGCCTGTCCGTCACTAGAGATCAGCGGTGACATCACTGAGAATGCCGCCTATCCATCACTAGAGATCAGCGGTGACATCACTGAGAATACAGCCTATCCATCACTAGAGATCAGCGGTGACATCACTGAGAATGCAGCCTATCCATCACTAGAGATCAGCGGTGCCATCACTGAGAATGCCGCCTGTCCATCACTAGAGATCAGCGGTGACATCACTGAGAATGCCGCCTATCCATTCACTAGAGATCAGCGGTGACATCACTGAGAATGCCGCCTATCCGTCACTAGAGATCAGCGGTGACATCACTGAGAATGCCGCCTATCCATCACTAGAGATCAGGGGTGACATCACTGAGAATGCCGCCTATCCATCACTAGAGATCAGCTGTGACATCACTGAGAATGCTGCCTATCCATCACTAGAGATCAGCTGTGACATCACTGAGAATACCGCCTATCCATCACTAGAGATCAGCGGTGACATCACTGAGAATGCCGCCTATCCATTCACTAGAGATCATCGGTGACATCACTGAGAATGCTGCCTATCCATCACTAGAGATCAGCGGTGACATCACTGAGAATGCCGCCTATCCATTCACTAGAGATCAGCGGTGACATCACTGAGAATACCACCTATCAATTCCCTAGAGATCAGCGGTGACATCACTGAGAATGCTGCCTATCCATCACTAGAGATCAGCGGTGACATCACTGAGAATGCCGCCTATCCATCACTAGAGATCAGCGGTGACATCACTGAGAATGCCGCCTATCCATTCACTAGAGATCAGCGGTGACATCACTGAGAATGCCGCCTATCCATTCACTAGAGATCAGCGGTGACATCACTGAGAATGCCGCCTATCCATCACTAGAGATCAGCGGTGACATCACTGAGAATGCCGCCTGTCCATCACTAGAGATCAGCGGTGACATCACTGAGATGCACATATTACCAGTAAGTCCTTATGTACCCATCACCCATATGGCGGAATATCTGTATTGGGGGAGGAGGGGGTTGCGGTCACACAGGTCTCTTTAGAAGACCAGAAGGTAAGTACACAGCAATGATGCCTCCTCTTCCCGTCAGAGGAGGGTCGCCGTTGGATGACTCGGCCTCGTTTTCCATACAGTCCCTCCAGTATTTACAGATTTTTTGGCCGCGCTCCACGCTCCAGCCTGGAAAAACTATAGGATAACAGAGACTGGGAGGATGGGGCAGATTTCATGGCGGTAGCCTGCACCCTCTGTCCACTGCCGCCAGCTGCAGTCACCCCCTCCCTCCTCTCGGGGAACACGCAGGAGGATTTCTTCAGCTCACTGTCATTAGGAAACTTCCATGAAGGGACAAGTCCTGACATGAGATTGTTGTGGCTCCAGCAGAGACCCCCTCCCCCGATGGCTCTTCCATTCACTGCACTGACAGACCCCAGATGAGAGGCTGCCCGCAGAGCTTACACTCAGTCTAACACATGACACATGGAGGGGCGTGAGGCGATGGAGAGGCGTAGCCCAGACTACGAGTGCAGCACAGAGATGGCGGGGTGATGAGGAGAGGGTCAGGCGGAGATAGACTAGATCACCCTGCAGCCAATCAGATCACAAGAATATTCAGACTAGATCACTCTGCAGCCAATCAGATCCGGAGAATATAAATTCAGACTAGATCACTCTGCAGCCAATCAGATCCGGAGAATATAAATTCAGACTAGATCACCCTGCAGCCAATCAGATTGAGAATAGTGATGAGCGACATAGACAATATTCGCAAAAAATTTGCGAATTCTAGAATCCGTGATCTCCAGTCATTATTTTCATGATTGCGCAAATTGGCACTAATGATGCGCATATTTTTTGAGTAGATATTACTGATTGGTGCCCTAAGTATTGTTGTGACATCACAGCGCTGTGTCTGTAGCCGTATGTACGGACAGCAGAGAAACAGTAATCCCTATCACACTACCTAACACCCTGCACTGGAACCTACAGCTCCACTATATCAGGATATAACCTACACTGACTGTCTATATCAGGATAGAACCTACACTGACTGTCTATATCAGGATATAACCTACACTGACTGTCTATATCAGGATATAACCTGCACTGACTATCTATATCAGGATATAACCTACACTGACTGTCTATATCAGGATATAACCTGCACTGACTGTCTATATCAGGATATAACCTACACTGACTATCTATATCAGGATATAACCTGCACTGACTATCTATATCAGGATAGAACCTACACTGACTATCTATATCAGGATATAACCTACACTGACTATCTATATCAGGATATAACCTACACTGACTGTCTATATCAGGATATAACCTACACTGACTATCTATATCAGGATATAACCTACACTGACTGTCTATATCAGGATATAACCTACACTGACTATCTATATCAGGATATAACCTACACTGACTATCTATATCAGGATATAACCTACACCGACTATCTATATCAGGATAGAACCTGCACTGACTATCTATATCAGGATATAACCTACACTGACTGTCTATATCAGGATATAACCTGCACTGACTATCTATATCAGGATATAACCTACACTGACTGTCTATATCAGGATATAACCTGCACTGACTATCTATATCAGGATAGAACCTACACTGACTGTCTATATCAGGATATAACCTACACTGACTGTCTATATCAGGATATAACCTACACTGACTATCTATATCAGGATATAACCTACACTGACTGTCTATATCAGGATAGAACCTACACTATCTGTATTATATATATATCAGGATATAACCTACACTGACTGTCTATATCAGGATATAACCTACACTGACTGTCTATATCAGGATAGAACCTACACTATCTGTATTATATATATATCAGGATATAACCTACACTGACTGTCTATATCAGGATATAACCTACACTGACTGTCTATATCAGGATAGAACCTACACTATCTGTATTATATATATATCAGGATATAACCTGCACTGACTATCTATATCAGGATATAACCTACACTGACTGTTTATATCAGGATATAACCTACACCGACTGTCTATATCAGGATATAACCTGCACCGACTATCTATATCAGGATATAACCTGCACCGACTATCTATATCAGGATATAACCTGCACTGACTATCTATATCAGGATATAACCTACACTGACTGTCTATATCAGGATATAACCTACACTGACTGTCTATATCAGGATATAACCTACACTGACTGTCTATATCAGGATATAACCTGCACTGACTATCTATATCAGGATATAACCTACACTGACTGTCTATATCAGGATATAACCTACACTGACTGTCTATATCAGGATATAACCTACACTGACTGTCTATATCAGGATATAACCTACACTGACTGTCTATATCAGGATATAACCTGCACTGACTATCTATATCAGGATATAACCTACACTGACTGTCTATATCAGGATATAACCTACACTGACTGTCTATATCAGGATATAACCTGCACTATCTGTATTATATATATATCAGCTATCTAACTATCCAATGTCACAGAAAGTGGCTGCTGGGGCGGCTCTTATATAGTAAGGGGGAGGCAGCTTTCCTATTGGTTGCTAGGGATGTTGCTAAGCTCAGGCAGAGACATTGCAGCCTTCTCATTGGCCGACAAGCAAGAAGGGAGGTTACTGATGAAACAAAATCTAGAATATATAGCGCTATATTCTGCATCTTTGCGAATTCTCAAAGTGCCGATATTCGCGATCAACACTAATTGAGAACACACTGGGCGCTACAGTCGATATAGGCAGGTTTTGTCTGTAACTGGTGGCCCTTGTGGGCTCCGGGGCCAGTGATGGGACAGGGCCCCTCTACCTGCCGCTTCTCCTAAAATGCTCCCCCTGGTGAAGTCACGTCAGGTCACCTCGGACCATGAAGCGAGGTCCTGAGGCTGTAATTTTCATGGCAAACATTCCGGCGCCGGCTGCCAGCTCCTCCTGTACTTTTCCACAGCCCCAGAATGAGGCTCTTTCTTGCCCGGCTGCTGTGGGCACAGAAGTCGCCTCCAGTAAACTCCTCAGCTATTCTCGTCGCCACAGTAACCCCTTCAGTGCCAGAGCACCACTGTCCACCGCCCCCTGCACTGCGCACAGATTGCCCCACTCGTAGACACCATCCATTGTATAATAAGGCCTCATGCACACGGCCGTTGTTTTGGTCCGCATCCGAGCCGCAGTTTTGGCGGCTCAGATGCAGACCCATTCACTTCACTCCGTGTGCTGTCCGCATCCGTTGCTCCGTTCCGTGGCCGCGCAAAAAAATATAACCTGTCCTATTCTTGTCCGCGCCTTGGGAGGACTCTGCCTCAAGGCCCATCATCTGGACTGGTGACTGATAGAGCAGAGCACATATTACGTGTCAGTATAGTCACTAGACTCTAGTGGGAGCCATCCTGTGTCCAGTCCCCAGGCACAGGGCGCTCGGCGTCCGTCTCCTATCAGCGCACTCAGTGCCCGTCTCCTATCAGCGCACTCAGCGTCCGTCTCCTGTCAGCGCACTCAGCGTCCGTCTCCTATCAGCGCACTCAGCGTCCGTCTCCTGTCAGCGCACTCAGCGTCCGTCTCGTGTCAGCGCACTCAGCGTCCGTCTCCTGTCAGCGCACTCAGCGTCCGTCTCCTGTCAGCGCACTCAGCGTCCGTCTCCTGTCAGCGCACTCAGCGTCCGTCTCCTGTCAGCGCACTCAGCGTCCGTCTCCTGTCAGCGCACTCAGCGTCCGTCTCCTATCAGCGCTGCGTCCGTCTCATGTCGGTGCGCTAAGCGTCCGTCTCCTGCCGGTGCGCTAAGCGTCCGTCTCCTATCAGCGCACTCGGCGTCCGTCTCCTGTCAGCGCACTCGGCGTCCGTCTCCTATCAGCGCACTCGGCGTCCGTCTCCTGTCAGCGCACTCAGCGTCCGTCTCCTGTCAGCGCACTCAGCGTCCGTCTCCTATCGGCGCACTCAGCGTCCGTCTCCTGTCGGCGCACTCAGCGTCCGTCTCCTGTCAGCGCACTCAGCGTCCGTCTCCTGTCGGCGCACTCAGCGTCCGTCTCCTGTCAGCGCACTCAGCTTCCGTCTCCTGTCAGCGCACTCAGCGTCCGTCTCCTATCGGCGCACTCAGCGTCCGTCTCCTGTCGGCGCACTCAGCGTCCGTCTCCTGTCAGCGCACTCAGCGTCCGTCTCCTGTCAGCGCACTCAGCGTCCGTCCCCTGTCAGCGCACTCAGCGTCCGTCTCCTATCAGCGCACTCAGCGTCCGTCTCCTGTCAGCGCACTCAGCGTCCGTCTCCTGTCAGCACACTCAGCGTCCGTCTCCTGTCAGCGCACTCAGCGTCCGTCTCCTATCGGCGCACTCAGCGTCCGTCTCCTGTCGGCGCACTCAGCGTCCGTCTCCTGTCAGCGCACTCAGCTTCCGTCTCCTGTCAGCGCACTCAGCGTCCGTCTCCTATCGGCGCACTCAGCGTCCGTCTCCTGTCGGCGCACTCAGCGTCCGTCTCCTGTCAGCGCACTCAGCGTCCGTCTCCTGTCGGCGCACTCAGCGTCCGTCTCCTGTCAGCGCACTCAGCTTCCGTCTCCTGTCAGCGCACTCAGCGTCCGTCTCCTATCGGCGCACTCAGCGTCCGTCTCCTGTCGGCGCACTCAGCGTCCGTCTCCTGTCAGCGCACTCAGCGTCCGTCTCCTGTCAGCGCACTCAGCGTCCGTCTCCTGTCAGCGCACTCAGCGTCCGTCTCCTATCAGCGCACTCAGCGTCCGTCTCCTGTCAGCGCACTCAGCGTCCGTCTCCTGTCAGCACACTCAGCGTCCGTCTCCTGTCAGCGCACTCAGCGTCCGTCTCCTATCGGCGCGCTCGGCGTCCGTCTCATGTTGGCGCGCTCGGAGTCCGTCTCCTGTCAGCGCACTCAGCTTCCGTCTCCTGTCAGCGCACTCAGCGTCCGTCTCCTATCGGCGCACTCAGCGTCCGTCTCCTGTCGGCGCACTCAGCGTCCGTCTCCTATCAGCACACTCAGCGTCCGTCTCCTGTCAACGCACTCGATGTCCGTCTCCTATCAGCTCGCTCTGCGTCTGTCTCCTATCAGCGAGCTTGGTGTTCATCTCGTATCAGCATGCTCCATATCCATCTCCTATTGGATCATATCGTCACGGTCGGCATCTGTCTTATATTGATGCATTCGGCGCCCGTCTCATATTGGGTGCTCGGCGTCCGTCTCATATCGGCGCGCTCAGCATCCGTCTCATACCGGCGCGCTCGGTGTCCGTCTCATATCGGCGCGCTCGGCGTCCGTATCATATCGGCGCGCTCGGCGTCCGTCTCATATTGGTGCGTTCGGCGTCCGCCTCATATAGGTGCGCTCGGCGTCCGCCTCATATCGCGCGCTCGGCGTCCGTCTCATGTCGGCGCGCTCGGCGTCCGTCTCATGTTGGCGCGCTCGGAGTCCGTCTCATGTCGGCGCGTTCGGCATCCGCCTCATATCGGCGCGCTCGGCGTCCGTCTCATGTCGGCGCGCTCGGCGTCCGTTTTATGTCGGTGCGCTCAGCGTACATCTCCTCTCTGAAGAGGTTTCACGTTTTTCTCTTGGACATAAGACTCTTTCATTCTCAGAAATCCTGGGGATCAGCGCGATCAGCAGAGTCAGGTATAGAGCGCCGCTCGTCCGCCCATCAGGCTCTGGATAAACACAGCGCACATTATGCCACCGCTCAGCCTAATATCCACCGCCAACCCAAATACTCGCTGCGCCTTGTTCCGCCTGGGAGTTCTCGCTACTTTCTCCGCTCTGTGACCAAAATAGATCGTTAGCCGCGTAAAAGAGAAGCGTCTCTGTGCTGAGCGGCCAGACGAGCTGTGACCCCGGGTCCACCAAGGTCGGACCCTCTGTGCAGGTGTACTCTACTGGCATCAACCAATATGGCCGCCTGCACAGGGGTCATGATAGATCACATCCTGCTGCGCGGACGCAGGGGGTGCACTGCCGTTCAGAAGCCTGGGAAAGCAGAAGACCCCACAGTGGTTGTCACCCATCTCTCCCAGGAATAAATCTGACTGGGGAGCACTGCACTCACCATGTACTCCATGTTGGAGGCTGATGGGTGTACTTGTCCTCGCAGCTTGTTGTGCAGTTGCAGTATTTCCTCCTTATCGGACCGGGCTATGGCTCTTCGGCTCCTGGAGTGCGCGGCGCCGTCCTGGTATCGGCTCAGGAGGTTCTCCAGGAAGGTGTTATTAGCCAGGAACATGCAGTGACACTGCTCCACCAGCAGGAGGGCGCCGAGCGCCAGGACCCACAGACTCATGATGAGGAGGAGGAGCGGGCAGGAGGTGCTGGGAAAGGTCAAGTCTAAGATAAGGAAGGAAAGAACATTAGACTCAAGAGCCTGAGATGAGACAACTAAGCCCATCATCCTCCCCAATACAGAACAACTGAGCCCATCATCCTCCCCAATACAGAACAACTGAGCCCATCATCCTCCCCAATACAGAACAACTAAGCCCATCATCCTCCCCAATACAGAACAACTGAGCCCATCATCCTCCCCAATACAGAACAACTGAGCCCATCATCCTCCCCAATATAGAACAACTGAGCCCATCATCCTCCCCAATATAGAACAACTGAGCCCATCATCCTCCCCAATACAGAACAACTGAGCCCATCATCCTCCCCCAATACAGAACAACTGAGCCCATCATCCTCCCCAATACAGAACAACTGAGCCCATCATCCTCCCCAATACAGAACAACTGAGCCCATCATCCTCCCCAATATAGAACAACTGAGCCCATCATCCTCCCCAATATAGAACAACTGAGCCCATCATCCTCCCCAATACAGAACAACTGAGCCCATCATCCTCCCCAATACAGAACAACTGAGCCCATCATCCTCCCTAACACAGAACAACTGAGCCCATCATCCTCCCCAATACAGAACAACTGAGCCCATCATCCTCCCCAATACAGAACAACTGAGCCCATCATCCTCCCCCAATACAGAACAACTAAGCCCATCATCCTCCGCCAATACAGAACAACTGAGCCCATCATCCTCCCCCAATACAGAACAACTGAGCCCATCATCCTCCCCAATACAGAACAACTGAGCCCATCATCCTCCCCAATACAGAACAACTGAGCCCATCATCCTCCCTAACACAGAACAACTGAGCCCATCATCCTCCCCAATACAGAACAACTGAGCCCATCATCCTCCCCAATACAGAACAACTGAGCCCATCATCCTCCCCCAATACAGAACAACTAAGCCCATCATCCTCCCCAATACAGAACAACTGAGCCCATCATCCTTCCCTAACACAGAACAACTGAGCCCATCATCCTCCGCCAATACAGAACAACTGAGCCCATCATCCTCCCCCAATACAGAACAACTGAGCCCATCATCCTCCCCAATACAGAACAACTGAGCCCATCATCCTCCCCAATACAGAACAACTGAGCCCATCATCCTCCCCAATATAGAACAACTGAGCCCATCATCCTCCCCAATAGAGAACAACTGAGCCCATCATCCTCCCCAATATAGAACAACTGAGCCCATCATCCTTCCCTAACACAGAACAACTGAGCCCATCATCCTCCCCAATACAGAACAACTGAGCCCATCATCCTCCCCAATACAGAACAACTGAGCCCATCATCCTCCCCAATACAGAACAACTGAGCCCATCATCCTCCCTAACACAGAACAACTAAACCCATCATCCTCCCCAATACAGAACAACTGAGCCCATCATCCTCCCCAATATAGAACAACTGAGCCCATCATCCTCCCCCAGTACAGAACAACTGAGCCTAGCATGCACCCCCAACACAGAACTGAAACCACCATCCTCCTAACACAGGACACCTGAGCCCATCATCTTCCCCCAACACAGTCATAAATACTGTCCTCTGATACAGGGGAAAGAGGTTCTGCAGCAGCTCATGGCCATCATGGGAGTTGTCATCTGTTTATGTCCCTCCTTACACCTATGAATATAGGGGTTCACTAGTTGGGGGGGAGGGGGGTCCCCATTTGCTGATCATCCCATTTCTATGGGTAACAAGGCTCCAATGAGCCACATCCAGTGACATCACCCACTATATATGATGTCATCACCTTGCACACGATATAACAATCCCTGGTGTGCAGAGCCCAGTGCTCTCTAGGAATAGGGGCTTTGCACCCCACAATGCTGCTCCACTGCCGCCCTGGTGGTCACCAGGAGGAACTGCAGCCGCCCGTCCTCACACCTTCATAATCACAGAAACGCCGATTTTCCTATCAGACTGAAAGCGGAAAAGTGGAACATTCCAGAAGCGCCAAAGGGTTAACCCTTCAACGGCTGCATCCCCGCACATGAGCGAAGGACAAGATGACCAGATACAGGATAGGATTAGATACAGCAGACAGTATCACACAGGATAGGATTAGATACAGCAGGAGGTATCACACAGGAGAGGATTAGATACACAGCTCAGCAGATAGTATCACACAGGATAGGCTTAGATACACAGCTCAGCAGACAGTATCACATGTGAAAGGCTTAGATACACAGCTCAGCAGACAGTATCACACAGGAGAGGATTAGATACACAGCTCAGCAGATAGTATCACACAGGATAGGATTAGATACACAGCTCAGCAGACTGTATCACACATGATAGGATTAGATACACAGCTCAGCAGTTAGTATCACACAGGATAGGATTAGATACACAGCTCAGCAGACAGTATCACACAGGACAGGATTAGATACACAGCTCAGACAGTATCACACAGGATAGGATTAGATACACAGCTCAGCAGACAGTATCGCACAGGATAGGATTAGATACACAGCTCAGCAGACAGTATCACACAGGACAGGATTAGATACACAGCAGAGCAGACAGTATCACACAGGATAGGATTAGATACACAGCAGAGCAGACAGTATCACACAGAATAGGATTAGATACACAGCTCAGCAGACAGTATCACACAGGACAGGATTAGATACACAGCAGAGCAGACAGTATCACACAGAATAGGATTAGATACACAGCTCAGCAGACAGTATTACACAGGACAGGATTAGATACACAGCTCAGCAGACGGTATCACACAGGATAGGATTAGATACACAGCTCAGCAGACAGTATCACACAGGATAGGATTAGATACACAGCTCAGCAGACAGTATCACACAGGACAGGATTAGATACACAGCTCAGCAGACAGTATCACACAGGATAGGATTAGATACACAGCTCAGCAGACGGTATCACACAGGAGAGGATTAGATACACAGCTCAGCAGACTGTATCACACAGGATAGGATTAGATACACAGCTCAGCAGACAGTATCACACAGGACAGGATTAGATACACAGCTCAGCAGACAGTATCACACAGGACAGGATTAGATACACAGCTCAGCAGACAGTATCACACAGGATAGGATTAGATATACAGCTCAGCAGACGGTATCACACAGGACAGGATTAGATACACAGCTCAGCAGACAGTATCACACAGGATAGGATTAGATACACAGCTCAGCAGACGGTATCACACAGGATAGGATTAGATACACAGCTCAGCAGACAGTATCACACAGGATAGGATTAGATACACAGCTCAGCAGACAGTATCACGCAGGGGAGGATTAGATACACAGCTCAGCAGACGGTATCACACAGGAGAGGATTAGATATACAGCTCAGCAGACGGTATCACACAGGACAGGATTAGATACACAGCTCAGCAGACAGTATCACACAGGATAGGATTAGATACACAGCTCAGCAGACGGTATCACACAGGATAGGATTAGATACACAGCTCAGCAGACAGTATCACACAGGATAGGATTAGATACACAGCTCAGCAGACAGTATCACGCAGGGGAGGATTAGATACACAGCTCAGCAGACAGTATCACACAGGATAGGATTAGATACACAGCTCAGCAGACAGTATCACACAGGACAGGATTAGATACACAGCTCAGCAGACGGTATCACACAGGACAGGATTAGATACACAGCTAAGGGCTCTTTCACACTTGCGTTCTTTTCTTCCGGCATAGAGTTCCGTCGTCGGGGCTCTATGCCGGAAGAATTCTGATCAGTTTTATCCTAATGCATTCTGAATGGAGAGAAATCCGTTCAGGATGCATCAGGATGTCTTCAGTTCCGGAACGGAACGTTTTTTGGCCGGAGAAAATACCGCAGCATGCTGCGCTTTTTGCTCCGGCCAAAAATCCGGAACACTTGCCGCAAGGCCGGATCCGGAATTAATGCCCATTGAAAGGCATTGATCCGGATCCGGCCTTAAGCTAAACGTCGTTTCGGCGCATTGCCGCATCCGACATTTAGCTTTTTCAGAGTGGTTACCATGGCTGCCGGGACGCTAAAGTCCTGGCAGTCATGGTAAAGTGTAGCGGGGAGCGGGGGAGCGGTATACTTACCGTCCGTGCGGCTCCCCGGGCGCTCCAGAGTGACGTCAGGGCGCCCCAAGCGCATGGATCACGTGATCGCATTGGACACGTCATCCATGCGCATGGGGCGCTCTGACGTCATTCTGGAGCGCCCCGGGAGCCGCACGGACTGTAAGTATACCGCTGCCCCGCTCCTACTATGGCAACCAGGACTTTAATAGCGTCCTGGCTGCCATAGTAACACTGAACGCATTTTGAAGACGGTTCCGTCTTCAAATGCTTTCAGTACACTTGCGTTTTTCCGGATCCGGAGTGTAATTCCGGCAAGTGGAGTACACGCCGGATCCGGACAACGCAAGTGTGAAAGAGGCCTAAGCAGACAGTATCACAAAAGATCAGAAACAGTAGGTTAGCAGACAGTATCACACATAATGGGTTTAGATACAGTTGCTCCACAGTCTGCTAATTATTTGCTTTAAATATCCTGACTTTCATCACATCTTATGCTCCACTTACATTCAAAGCTGCAAGCACAACAACTGCTTAGCCCCGAGGTCTGCAGACCTCAGATCCTGAACCAGCAGGTGAGGTACAGAGGCTCTGCAGTGCCTCTGTACCTCACCTGCTGGTTCAGGATCTGAGGTCTGCAGTGCCTCTGTACATCACCTGCTGGTTCAGGACCTGAGGTCTGCAGTGCCTCTGTACCTCACCTGCTGGTTCAGGATCCGAGGTCTGCAGTGCCTCTGTACATCACCTGCTGGTTCAGGATCCGAGGTCTGCAGTGCCTCTGTACCTCACCTGCTGGTTCAGGATCTGAGGTCTGCAGTGCCTCTGTACATCACCTGCTGGTTCAGGACCTGAGGTCTGCAGTGCCTCTGTACCTCACCTGCTGGTTCAGGATCCGAGGTCTGCAGTGCCTCTGTACATCACCTGCTGGTTCAGGATCCGAGGTCTGCAGTGCCTCTGTACATCACCTGCTGGTTCAGGACCTGAGGTCTGCAGTGCCTCTGTACATCACCTGCTGGTTCAGGACCTGAGGTCTGCAGTGCCTCTGTACCTCACCTGCTGGTTCAGGATCCGAGGTCTGCAGTGCCTCTGTACATCACCTGCTGGTTCAGGATCCGAGGTCTGCAGTGCCTCTGTACATCACCTGCTGGTTCAGGATCTGAGGTCTGCAGTGCCTCTGTACATCACCTGCTGGTTCAGGACCTGAGGTCTGCAGTGCCTCTGTACCTCACCTGCTGGTTCAGGATCCGAGGTCTGCAGTGCCTCTGTACATCACCTGCTGGTTCAGGACCTGAGGTCTGCAGTGCCTCTGTACCTCACCTGCTGGTTCAGGATCCGAGGTCTGCAGTGCCTCTGTACATCACCTGCTGGTTCAGGACCTGAGGTCTGCAGTGCCTCTGTACCACACCTGCTGGTTCAGGACCTGAGGTCTGCAGTGCCTCTGTACATCACCTGCTGGTTCAGGACCTGAGGTCTGTAGTGCCTCTGTACCTCACCTGCTGGTTCAGGACCTGAGGTCTGTAGTGCCTCTGTACCTCACCTGCTGGTTCAGGATCCGAGGTCTGCAGTGCCTCTGTACATCACCTGCTGGTTCAGGATCTGAGGTCTGCAGTGCCTCTGTACATCACCTGCTGGTTCAGGACCTGAGGTCTGCAGTGCCTCTGTACATCACCTGCTGGTTCAGGATCTGAGGTCTGTAGTGCCTCTGTACATCACCTGCTGGTTCAGGATCTGAGGTCTGTAGTGCCTCTGTACCTCACCTGCTGGTTCAGGATCTGGGCTCTGCATACTCTGCTGTGATGCATTATGGGAGATGTACTACTTTCACCAGGCACAATAGAAGAGGGACTATAGGATCCTGGTCTCCGCCTGCACTGGGGAGGCTGGAGGTTCAGCTGGAGCGCCAGCCTCATGGAATATTCCCTGTCAGACTGTGAATCACAGTAACCGTAAGAGATGCCAAGTCCTCTGTCCACCTTCAGAGACCCCTGACCACAGCAGAGACAGCAGGGAGGGTGTCTTCCAGGATATCGGGAGAAGGCAGTGGTTACTAAAAGAGCTGCACCAAATAGGGTGAACCCAAAAGTGCCAAAACTTGACTATAGAGCCGTATACAGGGTAAATAGATATATGCACTATAGGGCTGTATACAGGGTATATATAGGTATGCACTATAGAGCCGTATACAGGGTATATATAGGTATGTACTATAGAGCCGTATACAGGGTATATATAGGTATGTACTATAGAGCCGTATACAGGGTATATATAGGTATGTACTATAGAGCCGTATACAGGGTATATATAGGTATGCACTATAGAGCCGTATACAGGGTATATATAGGCATGTACTATAGAGCCGTATACAGGGTATATATAGGTATGCACTATAGAGCCATATACAGGGTATATATAGGTATGTACTATAGAGCCGTATACAGGGTATATATAGGCATGCACTATAGAGCCGTATACAGGGTATATATAGGTATGTACTATAGAGCCGTATACAGGGTATATATAGGTATGTACTATAGAGCCGTATACAGGGTATATATAGGTATGTACTATAGAGCCGTATACAGGGTATATATAGGTATGCACTATAGGGCCGTATACAGGGTATATATAGGTATGGACTATAGAGCCGTATACAGGGTATATATAGGTATGTACTATAGAGCCGTATACAGGGTATATATAGGTATGTACTATAGAGCTGTATACAGGGTATATATATAGGTATGTACTATAGAGCCGTATACAGGGTATATATAGGTATGTACTATAGAGCTGTATACAGGGTATATATAGGTATGCACTATAGGGCTGTATACAGGGTATATATAGGTATGTACTATAGAGCCGTATACAGGGTATATATAGGTATGTACTATAGAGCTGTATACAGGGTATATATAGGTATGTACTATAGAGCCGTATACAGGGTATATATAGGTATGCACTATAGAGCCGTATACAGGGTATATATAGGTATGCACTATAGAGCCGTATACAGGGTATATATAGGCATGTACTATAGAGCCGTATACAGGGTATATATAGGTATGCACTATAGAGCCATATACAGGGTATATATAGGTATGTACTATAGAGCTGTATACAGGGTATATATAGGTATGTACTATAGAGCCGTATACAGGGTATATATAGGTATGCACTATAGGGCCGTATACAGGGTATATATAGGCATGCACTATAGAGCCGTATACAGGGTATATATAGGTATGTACTATAGAGCCGTATACAGGGTATATATAGGTATGTACTATAGAGCTGTATACAGGGTATATATAGGTATGGACTATAGAGCCGTATACAGGGTATATATAGGTATGTACTATAGAGCCGTATACAGGGTATATATAGGTATGTACTATAGAGCTGTATACAGGGTATATATAGGTATGTACTATAGAGCCGTATACAGGGTATATATAGGTATGTACTATAGAGCTGTATACAGGGTATATATAGGTATGCACTATAGGGCTGTATACAGGGTATATATAGGTATGTACTATAGAGCCGTATACAGGGTATATATAGGTATGTACTATAGAGCTGTATACAGGGTATATATAGGTATGTACTATAGAGCCGTATACAGGGTATATATAGGTATGTACTATAGAGCTGTATACAGGGTATATATAGGTATGTACTATAGAGCCATATACAGGGTATATATAGGTATGCACTATAGGGCTGTATACAGGGTATATATAGGTATGCACTATAGGGCCGTATACAGGGTATATATAGGCATGCACTATAGAGCTGTATACAGGGTATATATAGGTATGTACTATAGAGCCGTATACAGGGTATATATAGGTATGGACTATAGAGCCATATACAGGGTATATATAGGTATGTACTATAGAGCCGTATACAGGGTATATATAGGTATGTACTATAGAGCTGTATACAGGGTATATATAGGTATGTACTATAGAGCCGTATACAGGGTATATATAGGTATGTACTATAGAGCTGTATACAGGGTATATATAGGTATGTACTATAGGGCTGTATACAGGGTATATATAGGTATGTACTATAGAGCCGTATACAGGGTATATATAGGTATGCACTATAGGGCTGTATATAGAGGTATGTACTACAGGGTTGTGGTTCTGTATACACAGAGACTGTCCCCACTGCACAGATCCCTCACCCGGTATTAACCCTTCTAGGTCGGATCATCCACAGAGCGCCCCCTACTGCCTTCTACAAGAGCTTCCATGACCTGGGAAATCCTTTCAGCTACATAACAGCTAGTCATTTCATGAGTATGAACTACAAGTCCCAGCAAGACCTGGATTCTGACATCAGAGCAACTAGCAGACGATGAGGATCACATTCACACTGATCCAATGTGACAGCAAAGTGTATCCTATGAAGGACCACAAACGGAAACAGGACTACTACTCCTTGTAAGCCAGAGACTACTACTCCAAGTATGACCAGACACTACTATTCCAACAGTCATTGTCTATACAGAGGATGGGAGTCATACCTGTTCTGTTACATAAAGAGAATGGGGGTTGTACCTGTCCTGTTAGATACTGAGAATGGGGGTTGTACCTGTCCTGTTACCTATAGAGGATGGGGTTGTACCTGTCATGTTACACACAGAGGATGGGGGTTGTACCTGTCCTGTTACCTATAGAGGATGGGGGTCGTACCTGTCCTGTTACCTATAGAGGATGGGGGTTGTACCTGTCCTGTGACACACAGAGGATGAGGGTTGTACCTGTCCTGTTACCTATAGAGGATGGGGGTTGTACCTGTCCTGTTACCTATAGAGGATGGGGGTCGTACCTGTCCTGTTACATACAGAGAATAGGAGTTGTACCTGTCCTGTGACACACAGAGGATGGGGGTCGTACCTGTCCTGTTACAGAGAATGGGAATTGTAACTGTCCTGTTACATATAGTAGATGGGGGTCGTACCTGTCTGTTACACACAGAGGATGGGGGTCATACCAGTCCTGTTACATATAGTAGATGGGGGTCGTACCTGTCTGTTCCACACAGAGGATGGGGGTCATACCAGTCCTGTTACATATAGTAGATGGGGGTCGTACCTGTCTGTTCCACACAGAGGATGGGGGTCATACCTGTCCTGTTACATATAGTAGATGGGGGTCGTACCTGTCTGTTCCACACAGAGGATGGGGGTTGTACTTGTGCTCAGCTCTGGCTCCAGGGATCTCAGCTGCCTCCTCAGCTCTGGCTCCAGGGCTCAGGGCTCCCTCCTATTTATACTGTGGGACGTCTGCTCATATCCTGGAAGTCAATGTTCTTGGCAACTTTTCCCCCTCTGACGAAATGAAGACATAGGTGTCAAGAAGATTCTGCTGCTCCGGCCATGAGATAACAGCAGATCCAGGGAAGGTCGCAGGAGCAGCCCAGCCTGGCAGAGCAGGGTGCAGCCCTATAGGTCAGGGGAAGAGGGACACTACAACCCTCCCACCAGCACATCTGCTCCAACTGCAGGAATCTGCAGCCAGGGAGCAGAACAGGAGCCGACAGTGGCTGCAGATACAGTGTATCAACTGAAGACAGGGCTCAGATACAGTGTATCAACTGAAGACAGCTCAGATACAGTGTATCAACTGAAGACTGGGCTCAGATACAGTGTATCAACTGAAGACTGGGCTCAGATACAGTGTATCAACTGAAGACAGCTCAGATACAGTGTATCAACTGAAGACTGGGCTCAGATACAGTGTATCAACTGAAGACTGGGCTCAGATACAGTGTATCAACTGAAGACAGGGCTCAGATACAGTGTATCAACTGAAGAAAGGGCTCAGATACAGTGTATCAACTGAAGAAAGGGCTCAGATACAGTGTATCAACTGAAGACAGGGCTCAGATACAGTGTATCAACTGAAGACTGGGCTCAGATACAGTGTATCAACTGAAGACTGGGCTCAGATACAGTGTATCAACTGAAGACAGGGCTCAGATACAGTGTATCAACTGAAGACAGGGCTCAGATACAGTGTATCAACTGAAGACTGGGCTCAGATACAGTGTATCAACTGAAGACAGCTCAGATACAGTGTATCAACTGAAGACAGGGCTCAGATACAGTGTATCAACTGAAGACAGGGCTCAGATACAGTGTATCAACTGAAGAAAGGGCTCAGATACAGTGTATCAACTGAAGACAGGGCTCAGATACAGTGTATCAACTGAAGACAGGGCTCAGATACAGTGTATCAACTGAAGACTGGGCTCAGATACAGTGTATCAACTGAAGAAAGGGCTCAGATACAGTGTATCAACTGAAGAAAGGGCTCAGATACAGTGTATCAACTGAAGAAAGGGCTCAGATACAGTGTATCAACTGAAGACAGGGCTCAGATACAGTGTATCAACTGAAGACTGGGCTCAGATACAGTGTATCAACTGAAGACAGGGCTCAGATACAGTGTATCAACTGAAGACAGCTCAGATACAGTGTATCAACTGAAGACAGCTCAGATACAGTGTATCAACTGAAGACTGGGCTCAGATACAGTGTATCAACTGAAGACTGGGCTCAGATACAGTGTATCAACTGAAGACAGGGCTGCAGATACAGTGTATCAACTGAAGACAGGGCTGCAGATACAGTGTATCAACTGAAGACAGCTCAGATACAGTGTATCAACTGAGGACAGCTCAGATACAGTGTATCAACTGAGGACAGGGCTCAGATACAGTATATCAACTGAGGACAGGGCTCAGATACAGTATATCAACTGAAGACAGCTCAGATACAGTGTATCAACTGAAGACTGGGCTCAGATACAGTGTATCAACTGAAGACAGGGCTGCAGATACAGTGTATCAACTGAAGACAGCTCAGATACAGTGTATCAACTGAAGACAGGGCTCAGATACAGTGTATCAACTGAAGACAGCTCAGATACAGTGTATCAACTGAGGACAGCTCAGATACAGTGTATCAACTGAAGACTGGGCTCAGATACAGTGTATCAACTGAGGACAGGGCTCAGATACAGTATATCAACTGAAGACAGCTCAGATACAGTGTATCAACTGAAGACTGGGCTCAGATACAGTGTATCAACTGAAGACAGCTCAGATACAGTGTATCAACTGAAGACAGGGCTGCAGATACAGTGTATCAACTGAAGACAGCTCAGATACAGTGTATCAACTGAAGACAGCTCAGATACAGTGTATCAACTGAGGACAGGGCTCAGATACAGTGTATCAACTGAAGAAAGGGCTCAGATACAGTGTATCAACTGAAGAAAGGGCTCAGATACAGTGTATCAACTGAAGACAGGGCACAGATACAGTGTATCAACTGAAGACTGGGCTCAGATACAGTGTATCAACTGAAGACAGCTCAGATACAGTGTATCAACTGAAGACTGGGCTCAGATACAGTGTATCTACTGAAGACTGGGCTCAGATACAGTGTATCAACTGAAGACAGCTCAGATACAGTGTATCAACTGAAGACTGGGCTCAGATACAGTGTATCAACTGAAGAAAGGGCTCAGATACAGTGTATCAACTGAAGAAAGGGCTCAGATACAGTGTATCAACTGAAGAAAGGGCTCAGATACAGTGTATCAACTGAAGACAGGGCTCAGATACAGTGTATCAACTGAAGACTGGGCTCAGATACAGTGTATCAACTGAAGACAGGGCTCAGATACAGTGTATCAACTGAAGACAGCTCAGATACAGTGTATCAACTGAAGACAGGGCTCAGATACAGTGTATCAACTGAAGACAGCTCAGATACAGTGTATCAACTGAAGACAGCTCAGATACAGTGTATCAACTGAAGACAGCTCAGATACAGTGTATCAACTGAGGACAGCTCAGATACAGTGTATCAACTGAAGACAGCTCAGATACAGTGTATCAACTGAGGACAGGGCTCAGATACAGTGTATCAACTGAAGACAGCTCAGATACAGTGTATCAACTGAAGACAGCTCAGATACAGTGTATCAACTGAAGACAGCTCAGATACAGTGTATCAACTGAAGACAGGGCTCAGATACAGTGTATCAACTGAAGACAGGGCTCAGATACAGTGTATCAACTGAAGACAGGGCTCAGATACAGTGTATCAACTGAAGACAGGGCTCAGATACAGTGTATCAACTGAAGACAGGGATCCGATACAGTGTATCAACTGAAGACAGGGCTCAGATACAGTGTATCAACTGAAGACAGCTCAGATACAGTGTATCAACTGAAGACAGGGATCAGATACAGTGTATCAACTGAAGACAGCTCAGATACAGTGTATCAACTGAAGACAGTGCTCAGATACAGTGTATCAACTGAAGACAGAGCTCAGCAACAGTGTATCAACTGAAGACAGGGCTGCAGATACAATGTATCAACTGAAGACAGCTCAGATACAGTGTATCAACTGAGGACAGGGCTCAGATACAGTGTATCAACTGAAGACAGCTCAGATACAGTGTATCAACTGAAGACAGGGCTCAGATACAGTGTATCAACTGAAGACAGTGCTCAGATATAGTGTATCAACTGAAGACAGGGCTCAGATACAGTGTATCAACTGAGGACAGGGCTCAGATACAGTGTATCAACTGAAGACAGGGCTCAGATACAGTGTATCAACTGAAGACAGGGCTCAGATACAGTGTATCAACTAAAGACAGCTCAGATACAGTGTATCAACTGAGGACAGCTCAGATACAGTGTATCAACTGAAGACAGGGCTCAGATACAGTGTATCAACTGAAGACAGGGCTCAGATACAGTGTATCAACTAAAGACAGCTCAGATACAGTGTATCAACTGAGGACAGGGCTCAGATACAGTGTATCAACTGAAGATAGAGCTCAGATACAGTGTGTCAACTGAAGACAGGGCTCAGATACAGTGTATCAACTGAAGACAGCTCAGAAACATTGTATCAACTGAAGACCGGGCTCAGATACAGTGTATCAACTGAAACCAAAACAGGGCTCAGATACAGTGTATCAACTGATGACAGCTCAGATACAGTGTATCAACTGAAGACAGCACAGATACAGTGTATCAACTGAAGACAGCACAGATACAGTGTATCAACTGAAGACAGCACAGATACAATGTATCAACTGAAGACAGGGCTGCAGATACAGTGTATCAACTGAAGACAGCTCAGATACAGTGTATCAACTGAAGACAGCTCAGATACAGTGTATCAACTGAAGACAGGGCTCAGATACAGTGTATCAACTGAGGACAGGGCACAGATACAATGTATAAACTGAAGACAGGGCTCAGATCCATTCTATCAACTGAATACAGGGCTCAGATCCATTCTATCAACTGAAGACAGGGCTCAGATACAGTGGATCAACTGAGGACAGGGCTCAGATACAGTGTAGCAACTGAAGACAGGGCTCAGATACAGTGTATCAACTGAAGACAGGGCTCAGATACAGTGTGTCAACTGAAGACAGGGCTCAGATACAGTGTACCAACTAAGGACAGGGCTCAGATACAATATATCAACTGAAGACAGGGCTCAGATACAGTGTATCAACTGAGGACAGGGCTCAGATACCATGTATCAACTGAGGAAAGGGCTCAGATACAGTGTATCAACTGAAGACAGGGCTCAGATCCATTCTATCAACTGAGGACAGGGCACAGATACAATGTATCAACTGAAGACTGGGTTCAGATACAGTGTATCAACTGAAGACAGCTCAGATACAGTGTATCAACTGAAGACAGGGCTCAGATACAGTGTATCAACTGAAGACAGGGCTCAGATACAATGTATAAACTGAAAACAGGGCTCAGATATAGTGTATCAACTGAAGACAGGGCTCAGATACAATGTATCAACTGAAAACAGGGCTCAGATATAGTGTATCAACTGAAGATAGCTCAGATACAGTGTATCAACTGAAGACAGCACAGATACAGTGTATCAACTGAAGACAGGGCTCAGATACAGTGTATCAACTAAAGACAGGGCTCAGATACAGTGTATCAGCTGAAGATAGCTCAGATACAGTGTATCAACTGAAGATAGCTCAGATACAGTGTATCAACTGAAGACAGCACAGATACCGTGTATCAACTGAAGACAGGGCTCAGATACAGTGTATCAACTGAAGATAGCTCAGATACAGTGTATCAACTAAAGACAGGGCTCAGATACAGTGTATCAACTGAGGACAGGGCTCAGATACAGTGTATCAACTAAAGACAGGGCTCAGATACAGTGTATCAACTGAAGACAGGGCTCAGATACAGTGTATCAACTGAAGACAGAGGTCAGATACAGTGTATCAACTGAAGCCAGAGGTCAGATACAGTGTATCAATAGAAGACAGCTCAGATACAATGTATCAACTGAAGACAGGGCTCAGATACAGTGTAGCAACTGAAGACAGTGCTCAGATACAGTGTATCAACTGAACACAGCTCAGATACAGTGTATCAATTGAAGACAGGGCTCAG